>NC_045553.1:46186101-46403601 GCF_009769535.1 Thamnophis elegans
TGGAAGTTTGTCTTATTCTACGACCTGCCTTGCCATAAAAACTGCTGCAGGTGTCATTCTCATTGAACGTATCAATAACCCATCTCATTGTACCTCCTTTGTGCCCTGACCACAAAGAATTATTATGATTAGCTAGTCACATGGTTGCTAAATGAATCGACTCTGCTCATCAGAAGGTTACAAAAGGGGATCGTGTGATCCTGGGACACTGCGACGGTCATAAATATGAAACAGTGGCCAAGCCGGCCTTAATTTTGATCACGTGGCCATGGGGACGTTGCAACGGCCATCAAGATGAGTTGCCAAGTATCTGAATCTGACCATGGGATTGGTGCAACGGTCGTAAGTGTGAAAAATGATTGTTGGTCACTGTTTCTAGTGCCATTCGTAGGGTCACTAATTGAACTGCTCTAAGCTTCCTCCCATAATTGGGGCATACCAGGGGTTGTGACTTTAAATATATACCATTTTGCTTCTCATCCAAAAAGCTTCTTCAGCTCAGTTGAAACCTTGAGACAACCCTTCTTAGCCTACAAATCCTGAAGGAAAGATTCCATAACTAGACATTTTCCTCTATTGATATAAGCAGAATGTCCTTCCTGCAATCCATGTTAAGACGACCCAACCGATTTCATTCAACCATGGATCAGAGTTGAACTATCTCGGAATGAAGTGCTCCAAGGGCGTTCAGAAAAGCCCTCCTAGCAGTGGTGAGATTCAAACTTTCTTACTACTGGTTCTCAGGGTGTGGCTTGTTGGGCGTGGCAGGGGAAGGATACTGCAAAATCCCCATTCCCTCCCCACTCCAGGGGAAGGATACTGCAAAATCTCCATTTCCACTCCACTCCAGGGGAAGGATGCTGCAAAATCCCCATTCCCTCCCCACTCCAGGGGAAGGATACTGCAAAATCCCCATTCCCTCCCCACTCCAGGGGAAGGATACTGTAAAATCTCCATTCCCTCCCCACTCCAGGGGAAGGATACTGCAAAATCTCCATTCCCTCCCCACTCCAGGGGAAGGATACTGCAAAATCTCCATTCCCTCCCCACTCCAGGGGAAGGATACTGCAAAATCTCCATTCCCTCCCCACTCCAGGGGAAGGATACTGCAAAATCTCCATTCCCACCCCACTCCAGGGGAAGGATACTGCAAAATCCCCATTCCCTCCCCACTCCAGGGGAAGGATACTGCAAAATCTCCATTCCCTCCCCACTCCAGGGAAGGATACTGCAAAATCTCCATTCCCTCCCCACTCCAGGGGAAGGATACTGCAAAATCCCCATTCCCTCCCCACTCCAGGGGAAGGATACTGTAAAATCTCCATTCCCTCCCCACTCCAGGGGAAGGATACTGCAAAATCTCCATTCCCACCCCACTCCAGGGGAAGGATACTGCAAAATCTCCATTCCCTCCCTGCTCCAGGGGAAGGATACTGCAAAATCCCAATTCCCTCCCCACTCCAGGGGAAGGATATTGCACAATCTCGATTCCCTCTCCACTCTGGGGCCAGCCAGAAGTGACATTTTCTGGTTCTTCGAACTACTCAAAATTTCCGCTACCGGTTCACCAGAGCCTGTGAGAACCTGCTGAATTTCACCCCTGCCTCCTAGGCAACCCTCCTATTCTTGAACTTGCCATCTGTGCTTGAATGTGTGAAGAGTGCTATCTCTTACCCCAGGAATTTGCCCTCCAGGCATCATGGGAGATCCCTGGGCTAGGTGACTTGATCTGGAAGAGAGGGATGTTTGCAAGGACTCACTGAGGTCCTCTGTTTTAATCTGCAAGGGAGAGCAAAAGAAACCACAATGAAAAGAAGCCAACATTGAACATATCTGAAAAGCATCAAATCTATATAAAATATATAAAAATGGTTTTGTGTGTGTGTGTGTGTGTGTGTGTGTGTTCCAGCATAACTCTTGGACGCCTCGAGCAATTTCAACCAAACTCGGTACACAGATGACTTACTCTCTGGAAACAAATATTGTTGAGGGTAAGATACCCCAACACCCCTCGGTGTGTGTGTTCTGTTGAGATACAGCCTGTTGTGCCTTAAAATGTATTCTAGTGTACTGTCTTAAAATTGCTTCTACCAGTGGTGGGTTCCTAACTGGTTTACTACCAGTTCGCTGAGAAAGGGCATTTTTCATACTCAGTTGATTTGTCCTTGATATTGGATGATATCTATGACTAATTATCATTGAACAATAAATAGAGAACTGAGGTAAACTGGAGCCAGAAACTGTTTATATACAACAAGAAGATTGGTGCAGTTTCTCAAATTGCCTTCCCCTGCATTGGTTTCTTCAACTATTTTCTTGGAAAAATCCATGTAGTTAAAATTTTACTCTTTCTAGATTCTTCTGGAGAAGGAAAAGAATAACCAGAATGATCAGAACTTGGCTCTATCCCATAAAGGAGCAAGATGTCTTCAACTAGCATCATGGAAGAGAAGGTACTCCTCTTTTGACTTACTCTAGCCTGGTTGAACTCAAATCCTTTGGCCACCTAATGAGAAGGAAGGACTCCCTGGAGAAGAGCCTCATGCTGGGAAAGATGGAGGGCAAAAGAAGAAGAAGGGGACAACAGAGAATGAAGTGGCTGGATGGAGTCACCAAAGCAGTAGGCATGAGTTTAGATGGACTCCAGATATAGGTGGGTTCCTACCAGTTCGCACCTATTCGGTAGAACCGGTTCGTCAAATCTACCGAACCGGTTAGAAGAGGTTCCACCAGTGGACCCGGAAAGCAGGCCGCACCTACAGAGGAGGTTCCAAAATTTTTTGAAACCCACCACTGACTCCAGAGGATGGTAGAGGACAGGAAGGCCTGGAGGAACATTGTCCATGGGGTCGCGATGGGCCGGACATGACTTTGCAACTTACAACAACAACAATCAGCCTGGCTGAAGATGAATGACACAAAAGGAGGAACAAAGTTAGTCTCCTGCAGCAAAACCTGGCTCAGATGTTTGTGGTGCCTTAAAGAACGAAAAAAACAAAGCAATTTTAAAAATTGGTGAGCCTTTAAGATGCCATCAAGCTTGTTTCTCTGCTCACAGCATTTTCTCTTGTCATTCTACCTAAGCACATGGTGCTCAAGGCAAGCAGCAGTGAAGCCAAGGACCGAACAAACGAGTTGAAAGCTCAATTAAACAATCATCCACTTAAACCTTAAAACAATAATTACACAATAAAACCATCATCAAAACCATCTAAAAGGATAAATAGCGAGGATTGCACCTCTATATCCTGTCTGGAGGTCTGGCCTAATGAAACAGTTGATAAAAGTCAAGCTTGTTTCATTCTAAATGAAAGTGCTGTTATTTTGCTGGCACATACTTCTTGTGGCCAACTAAGTGTTTCCTATCTATGTAATGAGTTTCCAAACGTTTTCTGATTATTTTGAGGGAACTCTTGACTCAAGTGAGAATATTCTGGCTTTTTATAGGATGTGCATTTCTTTAGTGTACCAAAGTGCATTCTGGAGCAAATGTAAAAAGCTCTTCAATTTAGTATTTTCAATTGAAAGGTTTGATGAGCCCACTTAGAATTCTTCCCACCCAACGATGGCTTAAAAACAGCTAAAAGAATAAAAACGCACAGTCACAAGCAAACCTTTGCATATAACATATTCTGAAATATTCAGAAATGTCAGAAATGCAGATAATAGAGTTGGAAGGGACATTGGAGGTCACGTAGTCCTTCCCTCCACCACAGCAATAGCAATAGCAGTTACACTTATATACCGCTTCATAGGGCTTTCAGCCCTCTCTAAGCAGTTTACAGAGTCAGCATATCGCCCCCACAGTCTGGGTCCTCATTTCATCCACCTCGGAAGGATGGAAGGCTGAGTCAACCTTGAGCCAATGAGATTTGAACCACTCAACTGCAGATAGCAGTCAGCTGAAGTGGCCTGAAGTACTGCACCCTAACCACTGCGCCACCTCGGCTCCATAAGGTCTCGGCAGGAGACCTTACACCATTTCTGACAGATGGCAGTCCAGACTCTTCTTGAAAGCCTCCAGAGATGAAGCTCCCACAACTTCTGAAGGCAACTTCTGTTCCATTGATTGATTGTTCTCCCTGTCGGAAAATTCCCCCTTATTTCCAGGTTGAATATCTCCTTGGCCAGTTTCCATCCATTATTCCTTGTCTGGCCTTTAGGTGTTTTGCAGAATAGACCCCCTCCTCTCTGTGGCAGCCCCTCCAATATTGGAAGATTGCTATCCTGTCTCCCATGGTCCTTCACTTCACTAGACTAGCCAGGCCCAGTTCCTGCAACTGTTCATTGTATGTTTTAGCCTCCAGTCTCCTAATCATCCTGGTTGCTCATCTCTGCACTCTTTCTAGAGTCTCAACATCTTTTTTATCAATAAAATATAAATAAAAAGACATAAGACAATGGAACAAGTTCTGCTAAAGAAATGGAAAACTAGGTAAACACAATTATTAAATCAAATCTTCAGCTTGTCTGAACCGATTAATGGACCTGCTTCGTCCGAAAAGAAGAACGGAATGGTTTGATGTGATTAAAGGACTTTGTGATGAGATCCTCCTGCTCCCAAGCTCTTTCGACTTGGCCCCTGACCCTGATCATCATTTATTTTCTCTCCCATCATTAATCTAGGATAATTTTCTTCAGTCGGTCTGAGTCAGCAGAACTCAGCAAGTTTATCCATCATTGCAAAAGGGTAAAAGATGAAACACTCAGCCCTCCTCCCTTTCAGCAAATTGCAAAGTCATCCTTTCTAGAGGGGATTGTTCATTATATTCAGCTTGATTCTGAGTCCTGTTTGAGATGTATTCATTTGTAATCAGCGGAAAGAACTTTTATTCACCTAGAATACGTGGAAAGGTCATTTATTCACCTAAAATGACCATTGCCCAAATTGTGTTTCACTGGGGTTTTTTTGGGTGGTGGTGGTGGTAAATGCATTTTTTGTTATTATACAATTATTATTCAATATTCAATCTGGATCAGCCACCTGGGAGAGAAGGCACACATGCCTTTTTGATAAAAAATATAATCAGAGAATGGGAAGAGAATAGAGTAGAATATGGAGAAGGGAAGAGAAGGGGAATTGGAATAAATAAAGAATAGAATAGAATAGAATAGAATATGGAGAAGGGAAGAGAAGAGAATAATATAGAATAGAATAGAATAGAATATGGAGAAGGGAAGAGAAGGGAAATTGGAATAAATAAAGAATAGAATAGAATAGAATATGGAGAAGGGAATAGAATAGAATAGAATGGAATAGAATAGAATATGGAGAAGGGAATAGAATAGAATAGAATAGAATGGAATAGAATGGAATAGAATGGAATAGAATGGAATAGAATAGAATATGGAGAAGGGAAGGGAAGAGAAGTGAAATTGGAATAAATGGAGAATAGAATAGAATAGAATAGAATAATGGATCAGAATGGAATAGAATAGAATAATAGAATATAATATGGAGAAGGGAAGTGAAGAGAAGAGCTTCCTGCCCCATCGTTGCAAGCTAACATACATTTGGAAGCAAAGGACAAGTGTTCTTTTATCCAAACAACTTTAGCAAAGTTACACAACTGTCAGAGAAAAAAAAGAAAGAAAAAGGCTTATAGTTCAGATTGACATTGAATAAAACAGCCCAAACGCATAAGAATTATATACTAGATTTCAAATCCATCCAGTGAGACACGTGTTCTTGGGAGGGATGATGCAAGGGGGAAAAAAACCCAAATCATTTGTCCAAATTCCAGGGCAGGCCTGCCTCCTGCCATCGGGCTCCATCTCTTTGAAAAAGCGTGCTGTGGACCCTGAAATCTGGCGCTCTGGAAGAGTAAAAAAATCTTCCCCCCAAAACAGAGAAAAAGCATCTCCAATGCCATCAGTGCAATAAACCCCAAGACCAGCAGAGGGCGAGAAGAGTTTTGATAGACCATTGGCAAACAACAACAACAACAACAACAACATATAATTAAATTCTACCAGGGATTTGGCTGTAGTGTTCAGCATGCTAAAAAAACAACAAGCCTGTAAAACATGGAGACAAGCACTTTTATGGCATGGAGGATACAGTGCAGGAGAGAAAGAGAAAGAAAGAGATAGAGGAGAAAGAAAGAGAGAAAGAGGAGAAAGAAAGAAAGAATGAGAGAGGAGAAAGAAAGAGAAAGAAAAAGAGAAAGGTAAGAAAGAAAAAGAAATGAGAAAAATAAAGTAAGAAAGAGAAAAGATGAAAGAAAGAGAAAGAAAGAATGAGAAAGGAGAAAGAAAGGAAAGAAAAAGAGAAAGAGGAGAAAAAGGAAAGATAGAAAGAAAGAAAAAGAGAAAGAGGAGAAATAAAAAGAAAGGAGAGAAAGAAAGAGAAAAGGTGAAATAAAGAGAAAGAGGAGAAAGAAAGAATGAGAAAAGAGAAAGAAAGGAGAAAGAGAAAGAGGTGAAAGAAAGAGAAAGAGGAGAAAGAAAGAATGAGAAAGGAGAAAGAAAGGAAAGAAAAAGAAAAAGAGAAAGAGGAGAAAGAAAAAGATAGGAGATAAAGAAAGAGAAAAGGTGAAAGAAAGAAAAAGAGGAGAGAAAGAATGAGAAAGGAGAAAGAAAGGAGAAAGAAAAAGAGAAAGAGGAGAAAGAAAAAGAAAGGAGAAAAAAGAAAGAGAAAGGAGAAAGAAAGGAAAGAAAGAAAGAAAAAGAGAAAGAGGATAAAAAGGAAAGAAAGAAAGAAAGAAAGAAAGAGAAAGAGACAGAGGAGAAAGAAAGAGAAAGAAAAATAGGAAAGAGAATGCTTCATCACTGGAGGTTTTCAAGCAAAGATTGGACAGCCATTTGTTTGAAATGGAATAGGATTTCCTGCTTGAGCAGCGGGTTGGACTAGAAGACCTCCAAGGTCCCTTCCACCTCTGTTATCCTCTTACTCTGACTGCTTGTATGGAGTTGCAGCATACTGACCTTCACTCATGGTCTCTAGGGCAGGGTACAAATGCAAACACCTCTGAGACGAGATTGTTACGAGGAAAACACGGATTCCTCTCCCTTGCGACTGATTCTGCTGCCCAAGTGCTACTATCATTCGGATATTTTTCTAACATTATGAGATCTTTTCTCACCCAACCTTATGAGATCTTTTGTTACCCATCAACACAGCTGGGTAATTGAGAGGGGGGGAGGAGGAGGAGGAGGAGGAAGAAGAAGAGGAGGAGGTGGAAGAGGAGGAGGAAGAGGAGGAAGAGGAGGAGGAAGAGGAGGAAGAGGAGAAGGAAGAAGAAGAGGAAGAAGAAGAGGAGGAGGAAGAGGAGGAAGCCCTCTCCCTGGACTATGGATAACAAGAAAAGTTATACCTCTTATCCCTTGTTCTTTCTCAGCACATTGCCAGGAATGTTCTTGCATCAAAAATAATTGGGCCTTCTCTGCGGCCACAACTCCTGAAGGACCAAAGGATCTGGCTGAAGATACATGCGGTCCTTTCAAGGCCAGCTCCGTTAAACCAATTCTCCCAAATATCCAGCAGGTAACGTGAGAGGGGGGTGGGAGAAAGGGAGAGGTAGAGAGAAGAGGAGGAGAAGAAAAAGAAGGAGAAAGAGGAGGAGAAGGAGAAGAAAGAGGAGGAGGAGGAGGAAGAAGAAGAAGGAGGAGGAGGCGGTTCCGACAAAAAGTACTTTCTCCTTTCCCTGGGAACAAGAGAGTCCGATGGCCTGGAGTGTGGAAGGCAAGAAAGACTTTTCCAAAGTGAAATCAATTTTTTTCCCCTGCTGCCAAAAGAGAAGAGTTTGGAAGCGCTCCAAGAAGAAATATGGGCGTGTTGAATCTTGGCTCTGAACAACATGGGAAAAATAAGGTAAGCCTGGCATTGCAAAGCCAAGCCAAATCAAGATGGGCACCTCCATGCCTTTGAAGTGTTGAATTGCTGCCCCTTTCCTAAGGTGCAGTGTGTCCATGGAGAACCCCAACTCATCTTGAGAACTTCGCATTGGCTCCGCCTGCTCTCCACGTTTCTCCCGAAGGTTTGCTCGCCACCAATCAATTCCAAAGGCAACTAAACCACACCAGGTTGAGATGCAGAGCCAATCTTTTGAGCAAAACCCCAGTTGCATATGCAGATCCATAAGAACATCCGGATGCAGATTAGCAAAACAAAGTCCCAAACCATGTTAAGCTTCCTGAAATCCAAGACTTAAAATCTGTTAGTCAGATCAACTGAGCTGTGAAAGGAGAAGAGGTGATTCAAACGTTCCTTCCATGTCAGCCTTGGAATATTTCACTGTAGAAAAACAGAAGGAAGCAGGAAGTAGGATGATTGTAAGTTGGTGGTCCTTGGCTTTTAATAAATCTCTGAAGATGTGGAAATTACAGAAATGTCCTCATCTTTGTAGCTGCTAAAGAGGAGGCCAACTAAATTTGTGGAATTTTCTCCTGGGGGTTCAACTAAGGTTCAACTAAAGGTTCCCCTTGCACATATGTGCTAGTTGTTCCAGACTCTAGGGGATGGTGCTCATCTCTGTTTCAAAGCCGAAGAGCCAACGCTGGCCGAAGACGTCTCAGTGGTCATGTGGCCGGCATGACTCAATACCCGAAGGCGCACGGAAAGCTGTTACCTTCCCACCAAAGGTGGTTCCTATTTTTTTACTTGCATTTTTTACGTGCTTTCGAACTGCTAGGTTGGCAGAAGCTGAGACAAGTAACGGGAGCTCACTCTGTTATGCAAAGCTAGGGATTCGAACTGCCAAACTACTGAACCTTTCTAATCGACAAGCTCAGCATCTTAGCCACTGAGCCACAACGTCCCTTTTCAACTAGCGGGTTCCACTAACATAGGATATTTCAGGATAGGCTCCAGGGGAATGGAAAGGAAACCCACCAAGAATGGCTTTCTGAACCACGAACGAAACTAGTCATTATCACAAAATCTAAAGGCACATTGTGCGCAGAGCATTAAAAGGTTTGGTGGTGTAGAAGAACCCAGTTGAGTTGTGATGATGGCACCATCATCATTGGAGAAGGAGGGTAGAACCTTACTCAACAGAAAAAGAAATCAAGAAAGATTCTGGCAGGTAGCAGAACTGATTTAACATATCTGGAAGCAGCTTAAAGTCATGCATGATAAAGACTCATCCATAGGATTATTTACTCAAAAGTCTGGGTAATGGAATTGTCCCCTGACTGAATGCAGATCTTCCTTCTCTGATGTATCTCAGGTGATGTATTTTTGCTCTCTTGATCTCTCTGGACCCCTTGTTCCTGTCCCATAACCTCCTATCCCCAATATTATCAGCTCTTAAACCTATCCCTTTCAGTTTGGAGGAATTACGGTAAGTCCTCTATAAATGGATTTTCATAATGTTCATCTTACCTTGTGGCCAAGTTTCCATCTTGCTAACTACTGTCACAGAGAAGAAGGAGGAGGAGAAGGAGGAGGAGGAGGAGGAGGAGGAGGAGGAGGAGGAGAAGAAGACGAAAACAAAGAAGAAGAAAAAGAAGAAGAAGGAGAAGGAGAAGGAGAAGAGGTGGAGGAGGAGGAAGAGGAGGAGCAGGAGGAGGAAGGAGGAGGAGGAGGAGGAGGAGAAGAAGAAGAAGAAGAAAGGAATACAGTCTATATATCAATCATGCTAAACACTAGGCATATGGTATGAATCCTGCCAATTGGGTGTGCCATAAACCACAATTAAAACAAGACTGGCTTGGTGAATATCCAAGGTTGGGCTAGTTAGAAATTTTCCTAAATCGTGGTTTCAAAATCAATGGCTACTAACCCTGGGGTCAATGGGGCTCCCTCTGAAAACCATCAACTAGAAGATTAAGGAGCCTCCTGGTGCATTTCGTTGGCCTCTGTGAGAAGAGACTACTGGGCTAGATAGGCCAGGGTTCTGGCCCAGATTATGTTCCCACATTCAAAAGATCCTCACGTTGCTTAGCCCGAGTTAGTTTGAGACTTATTTTCGATGGTAAACTGGACCCAATTAACTGTGGTGGTGTGCGGAAGAATTTAGTTCCAAATTCACGTTGATTTCTCATGCAATAAACTCATTAAAATGTAATTTGTGTTGTGGCTTATTAACCAGATAATCTTTTATAGTAATTAGGATGGTTATGAACCTAATTTACATCTCTTTAAATGTCTTGTTTTAGAAAAAAAATAAAGCTTGATATCGGAGGCTGGAGAGCAATCCCTTTCCTAAGTGCTTACAAACCAGAATGATTTGGTTTAAACAGCAGGGTCAACCCAAACCGAAGAAAACACGGGATGAAATTTCCAACCAAAAGATTTCTCCTCTAGTTGTTCTGGAAAAATTGCCACGTAGGAGATAATTGTCACAGGCGATAGAAATTTCCATCAATTCCTTCTATTCATGTATGCCAGGCTTCTACCACTCCTCTAGGTTATTTATCTTGAGAAAGGATCTGTTTCTTTTGATTATCTACATTTTTCTTAAATCTGGGGAAAAAATATTCCTCTTCTTCTCTGCGATGTTTTCTATTCCACTGGAAGCGAATGAAGTCATAAAGACATTGTCCACTTAATCTTGGGGGAAAGTAATCTTAAGGTAAAGGTAAAAGGTTCCCCTCGCACATATGTGCTAGTCATTCCCGACTCTAGGGGGCGGTGCTCATCTCTGTTTCAAAGCCAAAGAGCCAGCACTGTCCGAATACGTCTCCGTGGTCATGTGGCCGGCATGACTAAACGCCGAAGGAGCACGGAACGCTGTTACCTTCCCACCAAAGGTGGCTCCTATTTTTCTACTTGCATTTTTACATGCTTTCGAACTGCTAGCTGGGACAAGTAATGGGAGCTCCCTCCGTTACGCAGCGCTAGGGATTCGAACCACCAAACTGCCAACCTTTCTGATCAACAAGCTCAGCGTCTTAGCCACTGAGCCACCATGTCCCAATAAAGTAATGTTAATAAAAGCTCTATTGCTCCACAAGGATAAAAACAGACATCTTAGCAATGTGCAAGCACACTCTAAAAGTTGCATGGAGGTATTGGTTGGGAATGATGGACATTGAGGTCCAACTTATCTATGGAGGCTACCAGGTAGGGAAGACGCACAGATTCCTTGGGTCACTCTAAAACGCGTCCAAGCGAATGGGAGAAAACCACAGCCATCAACAGCTCCTGGAACAACAGATGGAGGGAGATGGAAGATGATCAAAGCCAACTTGCATAACTCGTTTGAGGAAGGTGTTTCATAAACATTTCACAAGAATTACGAAGGGAGAACATCTCCCAACCTGCCTGTAATTACCGCTCCAGCTCGTCCTTAGCAAAAAGGTGAAATCGACAGAATACAAACTAATCATAATCGGAGGGGAAGAAGTCCTCTTTGTAAGCGATCCACAAACTTTTGGCAACCAGAGGAGCTCAGGAAGACATGGGACCAGCCCAGCTGTGTGAAGTTCGGCGTCACCTTCAACCAGTTACGGGAACAGGAGCAATGCCTGGCCAGGCCCGAGAGGGGAGGGCTGAGGAGAACCACACTGATAACAGGTGTAGATAGCCAAAAGTAGGCAGATGCCTCCAGACCTGTCAAACCAACTTGAGAAGTCTTATTTACGCTGCCTTCTCGTCAACATCTTGCTTAACTTTTCTTTTTTTTTCTTTTTGGAGAATGAAAGACCTGTTGAAATTCTGATTCAAATGCTTTGGAGAGGGTTACAATTTTGACACCCGCAACCGCCACTGTGTTCCTCTTCTCTGCAGGAACTCAACGTTCCTTAAGTTGGTTAGTGGTGGACCCGCACCACCACAAATGGTGCACTTAAATACAAATAAATATTTGTATTGATTTGAATTTATTAGTTTCTCAAACATGTAAAAGGTAGCAGGTATAAATATAAATGTGGTCATGAATGAAAGAAATAAATACAAATAAATGGGGACAGTAGGACAGGGACGGTAGGCACGCTGGTGCGTTTATGCGCGCCCCCTTTACGGACCTCTTAGGAGTGGGGTGAGGTCCACGGTAGACAGTTTAAGGCTGAAGTTATGGGGGGTTAGAGGAAGTAACAACGGAGTCATGTAGAGCATTCCAGGCATTGACCACTCTGTTGCTCAAGTCGTATTTCCTGCAATCGAGTTTCGAGCAGTTGACCTTGAGTTTGTATCTATTGTTTGCCTCTTATTGTGGTTGAAGCTGAAGAAGTTGTTGGCAGGTAGGACGTTGTAGTAGACAATTCTGTGTACTATGCTTAGGTCAGACCATAGATGGTGCAGTTCTAGGTTGTCCAAGCCCAAGATTTTGAACCTGGTGGCCTAAGGGATTCTGTTGTGAGCAGAGGAGTGAAGGACTCTTCTTGTGAAATACCTCTGGACATGCTCAATCGTATTAATGTCCGATATACAGGGTGGATTCCAGGCAGACGAGCTGTATTCGACGATTGGTCTGGCAAAGGTTTTGTATGCCCTAGTTAGCAGTGCAATGTTACTGGAAAAGAAGCTTTGCAAAATTAGGTTAACAACTCTTAATGCCTTTTTACATGGTAAATCTACACCATGTAAATCTACACCATGGTTTCACTTCCCTAAGGAGATTCTCCCTCGCCTTCCTTCCCTTCCGACATTCACACTCACCTCCTTAGTCATGATTTGAAGATTCTCCAAAGCTTTGTTGACCTTGTCTTCATTGCTTTTTTTGCACAAAACTTTCTCACTGGCCAACATATACTATCTCTCCCAAACCTGTTTCGATCTGTGCATGTTTTTTCCAAAGATTTGGAAGCTCATATAGACACCATCCTTGTCAAACCATCCTAGCTTATGCATATGAACAGCCATGCTATTGTTACGTGTGTTAACTTGCACAGTGATCAAGGTTTAGCAAATGCCAAAAATAGATGAGACCAGATGAGGAGTAGAGAAATCCAACCTGCTATCTCGTAATCCGCAATCTGGTAGAAATAAGATGAAATTGCAACATAAGGGAATATTTCTGCCAATATTCCTGCCTCTGTGCATTGTTTCCACTTGGAACTCAGTTAGCTTGACAAATGGGCTTAGGGTGTTCCGTTGAACCCAATTCTTAAGATACCATCCTCACTCTGGTTTGACTTTGTGATTCTACGCCACCAAATCAGGTTGTGTATGACAATGCTACACAAGTAAAATGAACCCTAATTTGTCATAGCAGAAAATCAGAGAGAATTGTGGGATCGGTGGTGCTTTCTGAGCTTGGTTGTTTTCTTGAAGAGGTTTCATTAACCAACTAGGTAACATCATCAGGGATAGAAGGGAGTGGGGCAGAGAGCCAACTCCATTTAATCCCTGAAGAAGTTACCTAGTTGGGTAATAAAACATTTGTAACCAAGCTCAGAGAGTACCAAGGAACCTAGGGTTCAAATCTGAGTTACAAATAAAACTTTTCTGTTGGTACAATAAAAATGTGACAAAATGAAGGGGAATGAGTAAGTGTTTGGCTTCCTAACCTGTCTCCAAAAAGAAGGTATTTTCCATAAGTTGTTTTTTTCTATTATGCTGTTAAATATTCAGTGAAGGAAATGTAATAGAAGCCCAATGAAAATACTACCCTGTTTCCCTGAAAATAAGACCTCCCTGGATAATAAGCCCAATTGGGCTTTTGAGTGCATGTACTAAAATAAGCCCTCCCCCAAAAATAAATCCTCCCTGAAAATAAGCCCTCCCCTGAAAATCTTGCAACACAGCAGCAGCCATGAGGTGACCATGCTCGCCACTTCCTGCACCTCAAAAATAAGAAGAGCTCATCAAAAATAAGGCCAAATACTTATTTCGTCAATAGAAAATAAGACCCTGTCTTATTTTCGGGGAAACATGGTACGTCAACATAATCAACATTCTCTTAGGACAATCTTTATCACAGGATGTAGAATTTTTATCCTGCACCATCTGGGGATGATGGATACCATAATACAGCCCAGCTAGAGTCTCCAAGTTAGAGAATGTTTTGGGGCAAATGTGATTTGTTTGCTTTATATGTGTCCTGCAACACTCCATGTAGACTTGTGATGGGTCCTTCAACAGTGACATATTTTCCGCTTTGTTTCTTCTGAAGTCTGGAGGTTCTAGCTGGACTTTAGGACAAGGGCAGGAATTTGGCCCAAGAAGAGAACTGAGAAGGAATGTATGGGGCAACCGAGAAGGAAAACTGAGAAGGAAGGAAGGATTAGGAGTGACATGATAGCAGTGCTCCAATATCTCAGGGGCTGCCCCAAAGAAGAGGCAGTCAACCTATTCTCCAAAGCACCTGAACGCAGAACAAGAAGCAACAGATGGAAGCAACAATCAAGGAGAGAAGCAACCTAGAACTAAGGAGAAAGTCCCTGACAATTAGAACAATTAATCTGTAGAAGTTGTGATGCTTCATCGTTGGAGGTTTTCAAGAAGAGATTGGACAACCCATTTTGTCTGAAATGATATAGAGTCTCCTGCTTGAGCAGGGGGTTGGACTAGAAGACCACCAGGATCTCTCCCAACTCTGTTAGGTTTCTCAGTTTTAGCTTTGGGTGGCCCCGGAAGAAAGGTCTCCCCAAAAGCATCTCATGCTCTTGATTAGCACATTCCCATGCACATGGCTCTTTCCCTCAGGCCATTGCAGCTGGCCTTTATCTGGAGATCTTTCCAAAGCCAAGAACTGGGAGAGAGAGAGGCTGCTCTTTTCCACCCAACCCAACCCAACCTAACATCTTTGTTGTGTAGGCAATGAAATACATGCCATGGTTTCTTAATACGATAGATGTGGATTGTCGTTTGGTTTGGAGATGGAGAATCACGAGATGTTAAAACAATGTTGGTTGTATGGTTTTTCTTCCAGGGGATAGAGAGCAGATGAATGACCCAATCCTTCAACCATGAGTAAACTTCATTGGTTTGCAGAGACTGAACTCACTTCGGCTGTGATACCACCCTCTGGATTAAGTTTTGGACCTTCTAATTAGGGGACGCGGTGGCTCAGTGGCTAAGACGCCAAGCTTGTCAATCAGAAAGTTCAGCAATTCAGCGGTTCGAATCCCTAGCGCCATGTAACAGAGTGAGTTCCTGTTACTTGTCCCAGCTTCTGCCAGCCTAGCAGTTTGAAAGCATGTAAAAAAATGCAAGTAGAAAAATAGGAATCACTTTTGGTGGGAAGGTAACAGCGTTCCATGCACCTTCAGTGTTGAGTCTTGCTGGCCACATGACCACAGAGACGTCTTCGGACAGCGCTGGCTCTTCGGCTTTGAAACGGAGATGAGCACCGCCCCTTAGAGATGGGAATGACTAGCACATATGTGCGAGGGGAACCTTTACCTTTAAATCATAAACTTAACTCTTCTGTTGAGTATCAGCAAGAGGTTCAACACCATCAAAGTGGACACCAGCCAGAGGATAAAAATGTTCCAAGAACCGGTGCATGATCGGGAAATGAGGACAGAGCTGGCCCAAGACTCAGAAACCATCAAAATGTTTTTTAAAAAAACACTAGCAGCTTCAAACGGAGCTCAACTCCTTTACTTCCAAAGAGACGTTTCAAAACAAATGCATTAACATTTTTGATGCCGCTGTAACATTTTTCATCCTCTCTTGGCGTTTCTACCCTGGGTTTCACTTGCTGCGCATTTGGTTTCAAAGGGAAAGGAGGAGTCAGCTCCCATGTTCCGTCAGCAAATTCTTCAGTTTTGCTTACTAGGTCTGCTTTTCCAAGGCAACCCAAAAGTTGAAGATCCTTTGCCTTGGCTCAACATCTGTTGCCTGTCCAACATCTGCGGCATGACCCCTGCAATTAAGGCTTCAAGTCACCCTGACATTGGATCACCTGCCCGATTCGGATTGTATTCTTGTTTTTAAGAGCAAGCCTTGCCATTCGCTAAACCAATGTAGGGCACCAGCCAGGCAAGTTTTTACAGGCTCATCCCAGCAATGTTTGATCTCAACCAATTTTTGGCAGCCTTCATGGCAGCCTCCACGTTACAGAAGAAATTGCCAATGGGAATGGAAGCAAGCCTTCCCCACGTTACCCCGCTTAGGTAGGGACTCAAAACAGATCTATTCCCTGAGAGCTTTCTGTCTTGGTGTGCATACTTCATATCTCAAATATTCATTCAAAGAAAGTTTTCACAGCACCAGTTCTCAACCTGTAGTTTGCGATGACATCCCAGAGGGTCTGTGAAGGCTTAAAGAAATGTTATGATGGTCCATGTCCACAAAAGGTATTTAAAAGTGAGGTACTAACTCCACTCTATAAAGCCTTAGTAAGGCCACACCTAGAGTTCTGCATCCAGTTTTGGTCACCACACTATAAAAAGAAGTTGTGACTCTTAGAAAGAGTGCAGAGAAGAGCAACCAGGATGATTTTAGGGGACTGGAGGCTAAAACATATGATAAATGGTTGCAGGAACTGGGCATGGCTAGTCTAGTGAAGAGAAGGACCAGGGGAGACAGGATAGCAGTCTTCCAATATTTGAGGGGCTGCCAAAGAGAGGAGGGGGTCAACCTATTTTCCAAAGCACCCGAAGACCAGATAGGAAATAATGAATGGAAACTGAACAAGGAGAGATTCAACCTGGAACTAAGAAGAAATTTTCTGACCATGAGAACAATCAACCCATGGAATAGAAGTTGCCTTCAGAAGTTGCGGGAGCTTCCTCCCTGGAAGCTCTCAAGGAGAGTCTGAACTGCCATCTGTCAGAAATAGTGTAGGGTCTCCTGCTTGGGTGAGGGTGGTGTGGTTGGGCTAGATGACCTCCAAGGTCCCTTCCAGCTCTGTTAATCGGTTATCTGTTAAAAGGGATCCATGAGGAACAAATATGTTGAGAACCACTGTTTTACAGTACTTTGTGAATTCCCCAGACCAACCATCCATGACACCTGTATTTTCTGAATGCATAAGATCAGCTGGCTGGTAAACATCTTAAATATTGCATGTTCCCACCTGGTTATCATCCCCTCTGACCTCTTTCCAGGTGTTGCTTCTGAGATCTTTCTTTGTAGCCCACTAATTTCAGGTTTCTCCTCTTTCCCATCAGAGCTTGGCATAACCACACCTCTTCCCACCTGAGCTCTTATCTTTCACCTCCTCTCCCTGATCTGACTTTTCTCCTTATCACTTTTTTCCCCTGCCGGTCCCTATTGTTGTTGTTTCCGATGTTGTGACAGCCCTCTTTTCCCCTTATCATATTCTTGCCGGCTTCTCCTGTGGTAAGACTCAAATGGACCATGTCCTCAGTTGGTTATTGGATTCTCCGCCCAAAAAAAGAGGATCAAAATCACAGCTGATGCAATTACTAAGGGGGGGGGGAAAAGTCACCTACTAGAACTTTGATTAGGTGCCCTCCAAGTCGCAGCAATCAGATAGGATCTTCACCCCAAGGAGAATCATCTGGAGAAACATCTGCCAAGTCAACAATTTCCCTAGACTTCTGCCCTTATTTTCAAACGTTGAAGCTGATTTGAAGGTTCAATCATGTGGTGGTGCAGCCACCCTGTTTAGCCAATGTGTTGGACCATATTGCCATGCCTTATGGCTTTGTATACAATGTGGGTTGCTTATTATACCATGCCCCTCGAGGTGAGATCCATCCCTACCTTCTTGACTTTCCAAAAGATCCTAGAAGATCCTGGTTCTGCCAACTGGCTTGGACCCCCAAAGAGGACATCACATTCTGGAGGTGGCTAGTAGATCAGGAGAAGGTCCCACCTTCACCCATCTACCCTTTGCTTCTTTTTTTGTCCACTGTGGTCCATTGTAATGTCTTCACTTTTCGTACCCAAGGTTGAACATTTTCCACTTTCTTCTTTTTTACCGCTAGATATGTATTGCAAGCAACCTAGAGTCATCTCTTGACTGTGAGATGGTCCGCATATAAATTTAATCAATAAAGAAAAAATAAGTCTTGGTTGTTGATTAGTCACCACTGTTCTACATAGGCTAAGTGTTAGGCCTGCAGCCATCTTTTCTTTTGGGCCTTTCTATTATTCTACTATGCATTTTCTATGGTGGGAAAATGGGAGGGGGGATTGTATGGAGTTGGATGATATGTAGCCATAACAACATCCTTTCTAGAAAGCCAAGGTCATCCTTTGTCTCTGCACCTGGCTGGAACTGGATGGGTGGAAGCTGCCAACATGGCAGTGGGAGATTGGACCATGTGATGGACTTGTGTGTGGTGGGGGGCAAGATCTTGAACTTTCAACTGGGTGGGTAAAACCGGGAAGCTTTCAGATTTGGGTTTCCCCAGATGTGCCAACATGGCTCTCTTCATAAATTGGAACCTTGAGGAATCCTTTGCCTTGGACTCTGATTTGATGTTGGATGCTATTTGGAACCCTGACACCAAGCTGTTTCTAGAGAACAGTGGAGAAGGCGCTGGTTCTGGCATAACAAAGGGTGTAAACCGAACCCTTGAGAGGTTCCTAGTAGGAACTTCCACCTAGTTGTCGTTCAGCTACCCACCTTTGATTTGATTCTTTTTTAGGTAGGAATCCCCTTCGGGAGCCGAGGTGGCGCAGTGGTTAGGGTGCAGTACTGAAGGCCACTACAGCTGACTGTTAGCTGCAGTTCAGCGGTTCTAATCTCACCGGCTCAAGGTTGACTCAGCCTTCCATCCTTCCGAGGTGGGTGAAATGAGGACCCAGACTGTGGGGGCGATATGCTGACTCTGTAAACCGCTTAGAGAGGGCTAAAAGCCCTATGAAGCAGTATATAAGTCTAACTGCTATTGCTATAAGTCTAATGAGAAGAGCCGAGGTGGCGCAGTGGTTAGAGTGCAGTACTACAGGCCACTTCAGCTGACTGCTAACTGCAGTTCGGCGGTTCAAATCTCACCGGCTCAAGGTTGACTCAGCCTTCCATCCTTCCGAGGTGGGTGAAATGAGGACCCAGATTGTGGGGGCGATATGCTGACTCTGTAAACCGCTTAGAGAGGGCTGAAAGCCCTATGAAGCAGTATGTAAGTCTAACTGCTATTGCTATTGCTATTTCCATGTTGGCATGGTGGAAAAGCCGTGGTTTGAGTCACTTCAGAGGGCCGTTTTTCCGATGAAAGTTTTCTGCCATGAGTCACAGATTTCTGAGTATGAGCTGAGATTGCGGTAGGTGAGTAGGTGGGGGCGGGGGTTACCGCTTTGCTCTAGGCCCCAACAAAAAAGAGTCTTGGGTTATCCACCAACTTTCTCACACTACCAGGATCTGATGACATTGCCCTTTCTTGTAATTGCAGGCAGGCAATTCCCCTTGCCGGGATCAATATTCTAACTGGTTGCGTAATCCTTCCGTACGCTGCTCGTCTGCATACAGTCGACATCGCAAAAGTCTCGTTCTGCTAGCTGAGCCGGGGCACTAATCACTCCAAATCTTTTCCGGTCAACCTACTGCAGTGCCAGCTGCTGTTTTTGTGGACGGCTGTTCTTTCACCCTGTTGGAAGAAGCGTCCTTCTGGGTTCGGCTCCAAGTGTGGAAAAAAGACACTAGAAACATGGAGGCTGCTCGGAAAGATGGTTTAATGGTGGACAGGATCGCACGGCTGGAACTCCTGAACAGAAAAGGGGGCTCAAATGCTTCCAGATGTTGGGTGAAGAAGAAAAGACAGAAAAGAAGGGGCTTGCTGGGTTTTTTATACTCTCTGTTTGGCCCCACCCCTCTATTTCCTGTTCCTGTGTAAGAAATGTATTCTGATTGGTTGTCGGACTCCCATGGGCCCATGCAGGGGCAACTCTCTAGGCTGTGTTTTGAGTCCAAGTTTGGTTGAGCCGTGCTTCTTCCCAGGTGCCCTGTGGTGAGATGGGTCAAGGGCTAATACTACCATGCCTTAATCCCATCACCCTGGAGCTGAAGTGGGGAGGTCTTTGTTATGTAGAATAGGCTGGCCCAGGCCTTTTAATGGCTCATTGACAAAGGTGAGGGCTATTAAGATTGAGCCTACTTCCTGCCTAAAAACATGTTTCTCCATTTCTGATCCAGAGAAACATAATATTCTTCCTTTTCAATATTTCCCAGGATATTTCATTTTTCTAGGAGAGAGAAAAAACTACCTGTGCCACCACATCAATGATACTATCTAACCATCTCATTCTCTGGAATCCCCTTCTCTTTGTCCCACTCTTTTATTTCTCATGTCCCAGAAAGAGAAAAATAAACTTTTCTAAGGGGTCCTTTGGTGCTCTCCAAAGTTGGCTGTTTTCTTGCAGGACGTTTAATTACAGAAACTAGGTAACATCATCAGTGCTAGATGAGAGGGGAGTTTGCTCTCATTCAGACTTCTTCTGGCACTGATGATTCTATCTAGTTTGGCTCATGAAACATCTGCAAAAGCCCTACATGGTATTGGACCTGGGTACTTGAGAGACCGCCTGCTGCCAATTACCTCCAATAGACCAATCAGATCCCACAGATTAGGCCTCCTCCGAATTCCATCCGCCGGCCAATGCCGACTGGCGACTACCCGGAGGAGAGCCTTCTCTGTGGCTGCTCCGACCCTCTGGAACGAGCTCACCACCCTCCAGGCCTTCCGCAAAGCCCTTAAAACCTGGCTGTTCCGACAGGCCTGGGGCTAAAGAGCTGTTGCCCCCCGCCTCAAATGGTATGACTGCTGTGTGTTTTTTAAATTATGTATTGTTATGTTCCGTCTTTTTTATTTCTTGTCTGTACCCCCCTCCCCTGATTTGAATTGTGAGATGCCCTGAGTCCCCCTTGGGGAAAAGGGTGGCATATAAACGTAATCAAATCAAATCAATCAATCAATCAAAAGAAAAAACCCACCTTAAAACAACCAAGCTCAGAGAGCACCAAGGATTCCTTCAATTCAACCCCAAGCTACAAATATTCCCCTTCATTATCCCCTTTAGTCATTACTTTTACAGCCCTACATGGCTTGGGACCTGGATATCTGAGAGACCGCCTTCTGCCACATACCTCCCAACGACCGATAAGATCTCACAGGTTGGGCCTTCTCCGGGTGCCGTCGACCGGACAATGCCGGCTGGCGGCCCCTCGAGGGAGGGCCTTCTCTGTAGCTGCTCCGGCCCTGTGGAACGATCTACCCGTAGAGATCCGGACCCTTCCCACTCTCTCGGCGTTCCGAAAAGCCACTAAAACCTGGCTTTTCCGGCAGGCCTGGGGCTGTTGACTTCACAAACAATTTCCAGCCCCACTTAGACGGAATGTATGGTGTGTTGTTTTTTAAATTTGTTTCTTTTTTATTTTTAACTTTTTATATTGTTTCTGTAAGCCGCCCGGAGTCCTACGGGATTGGGGCAGCGTATAAATGTATTAAATTACTAAATTACTAATTAATTATTGGTAGAATCTTTTCTGGTTTCTAATATGTCCACCTTTTCCATCATTCTGCTTCTAGAACAGTTCTCCATTTCGGAAGCTGCCAGAATGGAAGCCCATTTCTAACACTAAACCCTGCTGGTTGTTTTTAACCAGTTGACGGCGCAGCATTGTAGATAAACAAACAAACAACCCCTTTCTGCATTCACCCTCCTGCGGAAGGCAAACTAAAACGTCAGAACTGAACTCAACTCTTGCTAATGAATGCAGACACATTCATGGAGCTTCCTTGGCAAAGCTATGGGATGAATTCATCCTTCTCTTCCTCTGAGACTTTAATTTTTATTTATTTTTACTTCTCAGTCTAGCCTCTAGCAACTCCGTCTCTGTTCTCACATAAGGACCACACAGATTTCAACTTGCTTAGTTTTTAAAGATCAGCCAAGATCTGTTTAGGGGGAGAAAAAAAAAAGGGGTGTTAATCATGAACCTATTTCGTCTTTCCTAGCAGTCTTTGCAAAATGAAAAAAACAATGAAACTGTAAGGATGGTAGAAATGTAGCACCCACCCCTCTCCTAGAGGAATGAAATATTTTGGGAACTATTTAAAAAGGCAGAATATTATATTTCCCTGCGTGAGAAATGGAGAAACATGCTGTTGGAAAGCATCCCCCACCTTCCTTAATAGCCCCCAGCAGATGTCAGCACTTAAGAGATGGATAGATAGCACTATTCATAAGCAAATACCCTCACCCAAGATCCAACAAAGGTAGGATTAGCCCTCAGCCACAATAGGAATTGGCCAACGCTCCCTTCATTGCATCACCCTCAGAAACTTCAACCAAACTTTAACTCAGACAAACATGACCCCTACATGGCCCCATGGGAGTCTGACAACAGTCAATAGAAATACATGTCCTTGTTCAGGAACAGAAAGCTCGTGCAAAGCCCAAGAGAAGGTATAAATACTCTACACTCTCGACTCCATGTGGTCAGCTGTCCAGAATCACACGTGCTTGCTGGTTCTGCTTCATCAATAAATGGACCCTTTTTTCCAATCAGCCTCCCGCCTCCATTTTGTCTCCAGTGACTTTCTCCTGGATTGGAACTGAACCAGATGGATATTTCTTCCAATAGGATCAAGTAACCAAAGACAAAATAATCAGATGCCAGAGCTCACTGTAACAGCATTGCCAAAAAGGCATTAAGAGTTGTTAACCTAATCTTGTGTAGCTTCTTTGGTAATATTGAACTGCTAACTGGAGCATGCAAAACCTTTGCTAGACCAATTCTCGAATACAGCCTGTCTGCCTGGAATCGCACTGCATATCAGACATTTACACAATTGAGCGAGTCCAGAGATATTTCACGAGAAGGGTCCTCCACTCCTCTGCTCGCAACAGAATCCCTTATGCCACCAGGCTTGAAATTTTGGACTTAGACAACTTAGCACTACGCTGCCTTCAATTTGACCTGAGCGTAGTGCACAAAATTATCCGCTACAATGTCCTTCCTGTCAACGACTACTTCAGCTTCAACCACAACAATACACAAGCACACAATCGATACAAACTCAAGGTCAACTGCTCCAAACTCGATTGCAGAAAATATGACTTCAGCAACAGAGTGGTCAACGCCTGGAATGCTCTACTTGACTCCGTTGTCATATCCTCAAACCCCCACAGCTTCTACCTTAGAGTGTCTACTGTTGACCTCACCCCATTCCTGAGAGGTCTGTAAGAGGCCGTGCATAAGCGCACCAATGTGGCTACCGTCCCTGTCCTACTGTCCCCATTTATTCCAATCCATTTCATGTATTCATAATCTTGTATGTACAGTACTTAGGTCTATTATCTTATACACGCTTGACAAAACAAATAAATACAAATACAAATAAATAAAATGTGAAAGGCAGCAAGAAAGAAGCAAACTTCTACCTACTCAAATCTATCTTCTCACCCGATGATATGGGAAATGTTAACTCCACAAGGGTACAAGTTTGTGTGTTGTAACCCATCCACGAATCCTACATTGTTGGCGTGTCAAATGACAAACAGCTAGACATTTTTCGCTCTCAGCCTTATCAAGAAGATCTATTGCAATATTTTCCCGCCTCCCCCCCCCTGCTAACAACATCTGCCAAACAAGTCATCGCCAGCCCAGGTGTGTTTCAGAACAACAATCCCTTCTATCAGAGGTGTACGTGAATCAACAAATTGATACACGTCGAGATGGGAAAACCAAAGGAAACTCGAGAGAAGTTTCATCGATGATCCATCCCAGCCAGATGACTGTCGAGCAAATTGGCTCCCATTTTTGTGTTTGTGTGTGTGGTGGGGGGGAGAGAAAAAAAGAGATTGAATCCAGATTGGGACTGATTGGAGTTTATTTTCCAGATTTTGCAATGGGCCAAGAATTTAAATTTATAGGCAGAAAGTACAGAATAATGAAAGTCATAAGTGCAACCTTCTAAATGATAGGAATTTGTTTGCCACTTGAATTTTGGGAGAGGTGGTTGTAAATAAGGCCTACATTTTCAAAACAGTGTGTAGGGGATTATGGGTCTCCATACATTGTTCACCAAGGACAGAGGCTTCTTGTGTGTCTGAAAATACTGGAATGAGTAAGAGAATTGTGATGCTCTCTGAGCTTGTTTTCTTTTTTCCTTTTTTAAATTTGTAATTTTATTTTAATATAAACAATCAATCTTCCATTAAACAGTGTGTTGTCTGGGTGCACATATCTTGTGCAATAACAATTAAAATTCACAACCATAATCATT
Source organism: Thamnophis elegans (assembly GCF_009769535.1). NCBI lineage: Eukaryota > Metazoa > Chordata > Lepidosauria > Squamata > Natricidae > Thamnophis > Thamnophis elegans. The sequence goes on from NC_045553.1 coordinate 46,210,078, forward strand.
ATTTATCTGCTCATGCCTTAATACTGATATACTTAACATATCAAATTATTTAATACTATTAATATATTTTCTTTATTCCCCTTAACTACTTTCATTTCTGACTTTCATATTTGTTCTCTAATCATTGGTAGACTAGTTCCCATACACTATAATATTCAGTTTGCTCCTTCTCTTTAATTGCAAGTGTTAACCTATTCATTTCTGCACATTCTAATATTTTCCTAATCGCATTCTCATCTGTAAGAATTTCTTCGTTTTCCAGTGTTGTGCAAATACAATCCTGGCTTGACTGTTTTCTTACAGATGTCTCATTACCCAACTAGGTAAGATCATCAGTGCTAGAAGGGAGTGGGGCTTGCTCTCCATTTAAGTGCAATGGACAAGATACATGGGAAAATCCTTCTCCCGCTCTTGAGCTTCAGAAGGAAGTGGTATGATCCTTCATGGAATAATTTTTTCCTGAACCAGAAAAATAGCAGATCAGGAAGAAGAATGCGTAATGGGCTTGTTCTGGTTTATGATTTTGGTTTAAACTTGAAGGCATTTTTTGTGCATGCCATGTTTTGATTTCAACCTTACAAACATAACATCCATCTATAGGAAATATCTTGGCAGATTGTGCAAAGTGAGCTCTTATAAACTCACAACTCCATTCTTGCACTACAATTGGAAACTGGAAAATTGGAGACGTAAAAAGGTCAAATTTTTGCCCTAAGACATTAAAAGTATCCAAACTCTTTGTCCCAAATCTTCTTTTCCATCAAAACGTTTGTCTATTCTTTTACCTCCTTTAATATAAACCATTTACAACTCAAGTCAATCAAAAGCATTTTTCGTAGCCTTTACCTGTCGGCTGAAGTCTAAGCCATTCCGTTCGCTTCCTGTAAACGGAAGAGAAAAATCAGGATGAGTATTAGAGTGAAAAAGCAAATGATTTTGTTCTCAATCAAAAGGCTTCTAACGTCTCGCCCCTCATGATTTGGGTATTTCAAAAGATGTTTATGTTTCAATTCCTTCATTGATTACTTCAAGAATATTTTGAACTCTTCTCTTCTTAAAAACATATTTTCAGTCATTTCGGGTTTTAGAAATCGCTGGTATATCCCCGAACAGATTTTTAAAACCTCTTTTCTTTAATCTAGAGTATGGGACTTATTTTTTTTAAAAGAAAAAGCATGTATTAACCTTATTGGCCTTGAAAAATGAAATATAGCTACTAGATTTAGTGGTTTGACCAGCAAATCTTAAGAACTTAAGTCATCTTCCTCAAACCTTTAGAACTTGCCGGGTACAATTTATTTACTTATTAAATTTATTGGCCACCTGTCTTACTCTGGGGAGCTACAATCAGATATAAACGTCTCTTTTAACTCAACATCTCAGCTAATATTGAAAGGCCATTTTGATGCTGATTTGGGGGTTTGATGGTACTGTGTTTTACAGAGATCAGTGCACTTATATTTACACATTTAGAATAAGTGTATATAGAAGGGTAGTCTGAACACTACCTTTATTTTATTTCTTTATATTTGGCTGAGGAGAGGGAAGCTGAAGAAACCATCTATTATTATTTCGGTTAAGGATAAAGGTAAAGGTTCCCCTCGCACATACGTGCTAGTCGTTCTCGACTCTAGGGGGCGGTGTTCATATCTGTTTCAAAGCCAAAGAGCCAGCGCTGTCTGAAGACGTCTCCATGGTCATGTGGCAAGCATGACTCAATGCCGAAGGTGCACGGAGTGCTGTTTCCTTCCCACCAAAGGTGGTTCCTATTTTTCTACTTGCATTTTTTACATGCTTTCAAACTGCTTGGTTGGCAGAAGCTGGGACAAGTAACGGGAGCTCACTCTGTTACGTGGTGCTGGGGATTCGAACCGCCGAATTGCCGACCTTTCTTATCAATAAGCTCAGCGTCTTAGCCACTGAGCCACCACATCCCTATAGTCTTTACTTATTCTTTAAATATTCTTTTTAAATATTTTTAAATGTTCTTTTTAAATATTTTTAAATATTCTTTTAAAATATTTTTAAATATTCTTTAAATATTAAACAAGTAAATATTCTTTACTTGTATATAAAATTATTCTTCCAACTTCTAATTTCTACCTTTATTATCAAACTACTGGTAAAAGAAATCCGAATTAAAAAATATTCTGTGTCTCTTTTATCCTTTATCTTTAATGTTAACCTATCCATTTCTGCACAATCTAATATATTTTTGATTATATTTTCATCTGAAGGAGTTTCCTCATCTTTCCAATGTGGTGCAAATACAATTTTCGCTGCTGTCAAAACATGCAATATTAACTATATTTATTTTTTCGGGCAAAATACCTAACGAAAATATTTCTGGCTCTAAATCTGCCTTTTGTGACCTTCTGAGAAACAAGAGTCAATGAATAAAGTCAGATTCACTTAACAACCATGTTACAAACTTAAGAAGTGCAGCGATTCCTTTAACAACTCTGGTCAGAAAGGTTGTGAAAGTTGATAAAATTCATTTAACAACTGTCTCGCTTAGCAACAAGAGTTTTGGGCTCCATGGTGGACACAAGTGGAGGATTACCTGTACTGTATTTCCAGCCCAGCTTTCCAACCCACACACAAATACACACACAGAGGCATCCTTTGCTGGTTGCAGCGATTAAATTTATAGAACTATAGAAAGCGAGATAGACCAATACAATAATCGAGGCCAGATAAGAACAAGTGTAAGTCCATCACATCTGAAAAGACACCTACACGTGCACGTAATTATCTACCCATCGCACTATTTCCTTGGGAAGTGAGCAACATTATGTAAAGTACATAAACCAGTAAGAAATGACAAGGGGCAGAAGTGAGGAGATGAGAAAAAAAATTGGCCAAATCTAGTTAATGCCAATCTCTCTCTCTCTCTCTCTCTCTCTCTCTCTCTCTCTCTCTCTCTCTCTCTCTCTCTCTCTCTCTCTCACACACACACACACACACACACACACACACACACAAATCTTCAGAACCGTAAAACCTACAAACTTGAAATTTGCCATATATGTTCCTCTTGGCTTCTAGGTTCTCGCTAGGAAATGACCACCAGATCATTAGTATTTCCTATATTATTATTAACACGCTCTGATGTTAAGGAGTTAGACGTTCTACTCCCCCTCCCCACCTGAAAAGAACCCTGTTCCAACTGCCACTTGGGCGTGGGCGTGGCCAGTGCGTGACTCATCTGGCCTGCAGGCTGGGAGTTTAGACATTCTACTCCCCCTTCCCACCTGAAAAACGCTCTGAGGCTAAGGAGCTAGACTAAGGGAGAGCAGGGGATAAGATAGGAGAGGCCTCTGTGGGGCAAGCCTGAGGGAGAGAAGGGGAGAGGAGAGGCCAACTGTAACTACTCATTAATTTTCAAGCTGTAAGTGTCGGTTTATCAAGCCCAATCACATAGTTTTGTAGCAGAACACGGGTATCCAGCTAGTATAATATTGGTGGATATGTGCATAATTTTGCATAAAGTGATTCTAAGTTCTAATCATTCACTAAACTACCTCACCTTCTCTAGCTGTACAAACCTTCCTCGCTTCCCCCACATTCATAATCCGAGGCAGTGGTGGGATTCAAAAATGTTTACTACCGGTTCTGTGGGCGTGGCTTGATGGGCATGGCATGGTGGGAGTGGCAGGGGAAGGATACTGTAAAATCTCCATATCTTCCCCACTCCAGGGGAAGGTTACTGGGGACTCGGGAGGCAGAGAAGAGATGGGGCGGGGCCAGCCAGAGGTGGTATTTACCAGTTCTCCGAACTACTCAAAATTTCTGCTACCTGCTGAATTCCACCTCTGATCTGAGGTCAGAGAAAGGCAAACTTTCAGGGAATTGACTCGTCTGGCAATCTAAAGTAGCAAAAAAAAAAAAAAAAAAGTGGGGGGACATATTTAGGTAGGCCTAATGTCGGCGGATGGAAATATTTTGTTCCTCCTTTCATTGGGGGATGGGTGGGAATGGGGGGGATTTTGATGGACATGCACAACTCTTTTTGATCCCTGAATCCAAATTGTACTGGTTATCCTGAATTGTAGTTGCAGTTAGCTCGGTATAAGTTGCACAGTTGGTGTTGGCCTTTGTGCAGCTGCCAAGGCCAATAACAGTTGTAGCAGTGCATTGGGACATTCTCAAAACAGCAGGGTAGCCTGCCTGCCTTCCTTCCTTCCTTCCTTCCTTCCTTTGAATATGGAGGTCTTCTAGTCAAATCCCCTGCTCAAGCAGGAGACCCTATATTATTTTAGAGAAGTGGCTCTCTAGTCTCTTCTTAAAAGCCTCCACTGAGCACCTACAACTTCTTACGCAACTGCTGTTCTACCGATTAATTGTTCTCACTGTTTAGGAAGTTTCTCCTTAGTTCTAGGTTGTTTCTCTCCAGTTTTCCATCCATTGTTTCTTGATCTGCCCTCAGGTGCTTTGGAGAATAGCTTGACCCCTCTCTCGTCTTTGTGGCAGCCCCTCAAATATTGAAACACTGCTATGATGTCAGTGGTGTCAGTAGTATCATGTCAGTAGTGGCCCCGGCTGCTCTTGAAACCTTGGCACACCCAAAAGGTGAGGCGCACCTGTGCGCCTTGTGAAAGGCAACAAGACCAGTAGCACGGCAGAAGCTGCCTTCTTGTTCTCTTATCTATAAGGCAGGGTCTAATCTACCACAGGTTTATAATTGCACAGTGCAATCTGTGGTGGAAACAGGTGACAGAGGTAATTTCTATACTCAGCGCTCAGTGTGTGATTCTCTGGCTCGGTTGCCCCATCGTGCAGAGCCACAAAGGAAGGAAGGGAGAAATCCTGGAAAAAGCAGCCTTTTTCTATGCCACCACATCTCCTCTCTTCTTTCCCAGTTTTCTTTTCGCATAGTGCTCTTTGAGGAAGCTGTCTTGCCAATTTTGTCGCTACGCTGATTGCATTTCACTCTGAGAAGGTCTGGACATTATAGAAATGGCTAAATAAAGAGCACCTCCTCGCCTCACCTGGTTTGGGAAGAGGAAGGTGTGGTCGATCCGCAAATCTACCCTGGTTTCCCCAAAATGCTGCTTTCCCTTCAAACTAACTCTGAAATTTAATTTTTTAAGAGAATTATTATCAGTGTTCCAAGTAATAGATCCATAGCAAGCAAAACTCCAAAGTAGGTAGATTCCTCAAAAAAATAGCTTTATTGGATACATCATATTGGCACAGATCTGGTGAAAACTGACTCATTCCCACGGTTTTCACCTAATTAGAAGCAAAAGTTTGTCACTTTCTCAAGACAATCCATCCATCCATTCTCAAGACAATCCAATCACGGTGCAGTCTGGTTCCCTGGTGACATTACTCCTCCTTCCTCTGACCAGGTGGGAGAACGTCCTTGGTTCTCAAGAGAAAGTATTTTGTTTTGGCTACAAAATCCCCACTGTCTCAATTCCTCCCCTCCCGATCCTTCAGCTCCAGGGTGGCAGCACCGCAGCTTCTAAAATGGCTTTGGCCAGGTCACTTCAGGGTTGACAATTATGTGTGCTGTGGGACCCAAGCATGCTCCCAGAGACATGTTTTTCCCTCGCAGCAGCTGCAATTCTACGTAGATGTATCTTCCTTACCTCCTTCATAGGAGGAGCGTAGCCCAGCGCTGAGTGCCATGCCTAGTCTTGCCCAGCTTCAGGCTATCAGGTGCCTGTAGCAGGATACATTTGTGCGCTCTGGAGAGAATCTTTGATATGTTCAGGTCTCCAGGATTCATGGAAGCCCTGCCAAAGGAGTTCATTAGAGGCAAACCCGATGGAGCCCCTTTGAGCCGAAGCAAACAATGCAAGAGAATATTTGCAGCTCAGGGTTGCACGGCGGGGTCCTGGGTGCTCTCTGAGCTTGGTTGTTTTCTTGCAGGCATTTCATTGCCCAAGTAGGTCACATCATCAGTTCTAGAAGGGAGAGGGGTGTGGGAGGAGGACATCTGTGGGGTCCTCGGTGCTCTCTGAGTTTGGTTGTTTTCTTGCAGACGCTTCATTACCCAACTTGGTCATATTGTCAGTTCTAGGAGGGAGAGGGGTGTGGAAGGAAGAGGAGGATGACATCTGTGAGGTCTTTGGTGTTCTCGGAGTTTGGTTGTTTTCTTGCAGATGTTTCATGACCCAGCTAGGTCACATCATTAGTTCTAGAAGGGAGAGAGGTATGGGAGGAGAAGGAGGAAGAGGAAGGGGACATCTGTGGGATCCTTGGAGGAGGAGGAGGACAGTGGGGTCCTTGGTGGTCTCTGAGCTTGGTTGTTTTCTTGCAGATGTTTCACTACCAAACTAGGTAACAACATCAATGCTAGAAGGGAGAGAAGGAGGAGGAGGAGGGGGGTGGGAGGAGGAGGAGGAGGACAGTAGGATGGTCTCTGAGCTTGGTTGTTTTCTTGCAGATGTTTCACTATCAAACTAGGTAACAACATCAGTGCTAGAAGGGAGAGGAGGAGGAGGAGGAGGAGGAAGGGGAGGAGGGGGAGGAGGAGGACAGTGGCATCCTTGGTGGTCTCTGAGCTTGGTTGTTTTCTTGCAGATGTTTCATGAGCCAATTAGACCACATCATCAGTGCTAGAAGGGAGGGGAGCTCACTCTCTACACCATTAAAAAAAGACAATCAAAAAGCTAAAAAGGAAACAAAAAGATCCAAACATCCCGCCCTGAGTCTCTCGGGAATAGGGCGGCATACAAACTTAATAAAATGGAAAAAAAAAGAAATCTCCCTAGCAACAATCAAAATCCCGATAAGCAGAAATGAAGACCAAGATTAATACTAATTAGTACTAGCTCAGAGGGCACAAAGGACCCCATTGATTGGAAGCGAGACTAAAGGTAGGGCTGAGAGGACCAGTGGTGGGATTCAGCCGGTTCGCACCTATTCAGGAGAACCGGTTGGTAACTTTCTAAGCGGTTCAGAGAACCGATTGTTGGAAGATATCTCACTTTGGTTTTTCCCCACTTTACAGGGCTAATCCTGTAAGGAAGGCAGGAAGGAAACATTCTGGTGTTGTTTCTAGTCTAATCTTTATTGCCCTCCTTACAGAAACTTCCTCTCCGGTTAACCCTTATTACATTGTAACATTGAAGCGTCCATCAATGTGAGTGATAATGAGTTGGCCACGCCCACATGGTCACATGACCACCGGGCCACACCTAGCCAGCTGGTCTTTAGGGTAGAGAACCGGTTGTTAAATTATTTGAATCCCACCACTGGAGAGGACGTATTTATGCAGTTCACCAAAAGAGAAAGGAGAAAAGGAATCTATTCCATGCATGGTACCCGTTGTAAAGGAAGGCAAGTCAACTTTTCCTGAAATGGGGAAATATGCTTAAATATCAAGCTGAGGAGGATTCAACTGCTCCAATCTGCCTGGCTTCCAGCTGTGGACACCAGCTTCTCCCAGATATTTTGCAGCTGGTGTTAGGAATCAAAACGGACCATATCCCCAGGGCAATTCTAGCAGCCCAACCAGCCCAGTCTGATGACTCTGGATGAAGTCCCATTGGCTTCCATGGGTTCAATCCCTTCTAAACATACTTCAGGTTGCCGCTTTGATAGGGCTGGGATTTCAACACTGAAACCTCATCTTGCTCAATGATCGAGATCACATTTTTGGGGAGTGGGAGGGATCTTGGAAGAGAGCCAGGGTTTGATGTGGCTTGTTTTGGCCCCGGCTTCTTTCCAACAGAGGAGAAACATGAAGTCGTTTCTTGGGGAGAGGGCTTCCAATATTCCAACCGAACTGGATCCACCACAATTCCAGGCGCGAGGCAGGAGATGTTGGAAGCAGGGCTGAGTCCCAGCAAAGCTGTTGAGATGGGAGTTTGCTTCTTTCCCTCCCTTGGAGAGTTGGCAACAGCCAGCCATGAGTCAATCTGCACAGCCTTGGCAAGAGCTCTGCGACTTCGCCTGCAGACTTTTCCCTCAAGAGGAGAAAATGTACCCCGATTCTGGATGGAATTTTGTGGTTTGTCCAGCAATTAGAATTGTTTGCTGCTTAGGAGCAAAGAGCAAACATAGCCATAAATGCATCAGGAAACGTTGAGTGAAAAGGCTGGTACCACTTGCCCTGTGGAGGGGATCAGGGCATAATTCCCCTTTATCGATCAATTGATTAAATCTGTTTGCTGCCCATCTCACTGCAAGGTGACTCGTGGGATCCATCAAACTCTCTTCCGGAGTTTGGGAGCATGGGCTCCCTCTCCCAAACATCCAAGGACCCATTCAGTTTCCAAATTTTTGAAGGAGACATTCCTGAGTTGGCATGGTATATTATAGTATAATATGGAATAGGAATAGGAATAGGAATAGGAATAGGAATTGGAATAGAACAGAACAGAAAACAGAATAGAATAGAACAGAACAGAAAACAGAATAGAATAGAACAGAACAGAAAACAGAATAGAATAGAACAGAACAGAAAACAGAATAGAATAGAATAGGAAACAGAATAGAACAGAGTAGAAAACAGAATAGAACAGAACAGAACAGAATAGAACAGAACAGAAAACAGAATAGAATAGAAAAGGAAACAGAATAGAATAGAATAGAATAGAACAGAGCAGAGCAGAAAACAGAATAGAACAGAACAGAAAACAGAATAGAATAGAATAGGAAACAGAATAGAATAGAATAGGAAACAGAATAGAATAGAACAGAGCAGAAAACAGAATAGAATAGAACAGAACAGAAAACAGAATAGAATAGGAAACAGAATAGAATAGAATAGACCAGAACAGAAAACAGAATAGAACAGAACAGAAAACAGAATAGAACAGAACAGAAAACAGAATAGAACAGAACAGAAAACAGAATAGAATAGAATAGGAAACAGAATAGAATAGAACAGAACAGAAAACAGAACAGAACAGAACAGAAAACAGAATAGAACAGAACAGAAAACAGAATAGAATAGAATAGGAAACAGAATAGAATAGGAAACAGAATAGAATAGAACAGAACAGAAAACAGAATAGAATAGAACAGAAAACAGAATAGAATAGGAAACAGAATAGAATAGAACAGAAGAGGAAACAGAATAGAACAGAACAGAACAGAAAACAGAATAGAATAGAATAGAACAGAAGAGGAAACAGAATAGAATAGAATAGAATAGAATTCTTTATTGGCCAAGTGTGATTAGACACACAAGGAATTTATCTTTGGTGCATCTGTTCTCAGTGTACATACCAAGACAAGATACATTCGTCAAGAATCAAAAGGTTCGACACTTAATGAAAGTCATAGGGGACAAATAAGCAATCAGGAAACAATCAATATAAATTGTAAGGATACAAGCAAGAAAGTTACAGTCCTGCAGTCATAAGTGGGAGGAGATGGGGGATAGGAACAGTGAGAAGACTAATAGTAATAGTAATGCAACCTTAGTGACTAATTTGACAGTGTTGAGGGAATTATTTGTTTAGCAGAGGGATGGCGTTCGTGTGTATTGGTCCACGGTCAAATGATCTGCCTTCCCAAGAAGCTATAAACATATTCTATGAAATTTGCTGACAGTGGAAAGAGGAAGGTCCACCTATTCTCCAAAGAACCTGAAGGCAGGACAAGAAACAATGGATGGGAAGTTATCAAGGTGAGAAATAACCTAGAATTAAGGAGAAAGAGTGAGGACAATTAATTAGTGGAATGGCTTGCTTTCAGAAGTTGCGCGTGCTCCAACATTGGAGGTTTTTGAGAAGAGGTCGGACAACCGTTTGTCTGAAATGGTATAGAGTCTCTTGCTCAAGCAGGGGGTTAGGCTAGAAGACCTCCAAAGCCCCTTCCAACTCTGTGATACTGTCTTTTTTAAAAACAGATTCTGAGTTTCAAGCTAAACAAGAAGAGTTGTATAGCTACCTTCGCCTATCGCGCAACGCCAATATTGTGGCTTGCTCAGCATCTTCTGTGAATGGAGCTACAATGGTTTCTAAACCATAGTTTATGGTTTATGTACAAGTTTGGCCATACTGCTGTATTCAGCAAAGCAGGGTTAAAAGCAAAGGTTGGTGCAAAATGGGAACCCAGCCAACAAGCAACAGGGACAAGAGGTATTGCTCTTATTGTAGGGTGGAAAGGAAAAATAGCAACGGCAATAGCAGTTAGACTTATATACCGCTTCATAGGGCTTTCAGCCCTCTCTAAGCGGTTTACAGAGTCAGCATATTGCCCCCACAGTCTGGGTCCTCATTTCACCCACCTCGGAAGGATGGAAGGCTGAGTCAACCTTGAGCCGGTGAGATTTGAACCGCTGAACTGCAGATAGCAGTCAGCTGAAGTGGCCTGCAGTACTGCACTCTAACCACTGTGCCACCTCGGCTCTTGATCAATATCGAAAAGATATTGATCAAGAGCCAGATGTGCAATGTAGGCCTCCTTGCCAAGTTCAGGCCTTGCACAGGAGAGATGCTCCCCAGGAAAAATAATAAAATAAAACAAAACAATAAAATAAAATAGTAAAGAAAAGTAAAATATTGAAATAAAATTAAAGTAAAGTGAAAGGAAGGACCAGATGGCATGTAAAATCGAGTCATGAGGCTGAGGAGAGGGGTTTCGCAGAAATGATGAATATAATCTGGGTCAGATGGAGGATTCAAGACAAGGAATGGCCTTCGGAGGGGGGGGGGGGTTGGAGAGACCTTTCTATCACTTTGTCTGCCAGTTTTCTCTACAATTTGGAAAAGAAAGTAATGTTTATGTAGGAGATTTTTTTGGGGGTAATGTATTCAGACAACTGAGATTTGAGATTTGAGATTTGAGATTTTGAGATTTTATTAACATTTGTAGGCCGCCCTTTTCCCTGAGGGGACTCAGGGCGGCTCACATAAAATCAGGGAGGGGGAATACAAAACAATGACGTAGACACATATAATAAAAGTAATAAGCAACATACATTCATCATTCGGGAGGGGCGGCTATCCTTGTCCCCAGGCCTGACGGGCTAGCCAGTTCTTAAGGGCTGTGCGGAAGGCCTGGACGGTGGCGAGGGTACGAATCTCCACGGGGAGTTCGTTCCAAAGGGTCGGGGCTACTACTGAGAAGGCCCTCCTCCTTGTGGTTGCCAGCCGGCACTGGCTGGCCGATGGAATACGGAGGAGGCCCAATCTGTGAGATCTAATTGGTCGCAGGGAGGTAATTGGCAGGAGGCGGTCCCTCAAGTATCCAGATCCACTACCATGCAGGGCTTTATGGGTGACTAATAGCACCTTGAAGCGCATCCGGAGATCGACAGGTAGCCAGCGCAGCTCGCGGAGGATAGGTGTTATGTGGGTGAACCGAGGTGCACCCACAATCACTCGCGCGGCCGCGTTCTGTACTAGCTGAAGTCGCCGGATGCTCCTCAAGGGCAGCCCCATGTAGAGCACATTGCAGTATTCCAGCCTAGAGGTCACAAGGGCCCGAGTGACTGTTGTGAGTGCCTCCCGATTCAGGTAGGGTCGCAACTGGTGCACCAGGCGAACCTGGGCGAATGCCCCCCTGGTCACAGCCGTCAGGTGGTGGTCAAACGATAGCTGTGGATCCAGGAGGACTCCCAAGTTGCGGACCCTCTCTGAGGGGTATAAAATTTGACCCCCCAGCCTGAGTGATGGAATATTGGTCGAATCTTTGGGAGGGAAACACAACAGCCACTCGGTCTTTTCTGGGTTGAGCACAAGCTTGTTAACCCTCATCCAGTCCATAACGGCCTCAAGGCCTCGGTTCATCACGTCTGCCGCTTCATTGAGTTGGCACGGGGCGGACAGATACAACTGGGTATCGTCCGCATATTGATGGTATCTGATCCCGTGCCTACGGATGATCTCTCCCAGCGGTTTCATGTAGATGTTAAATAGTAGGGGGGATAAGACCGAGCCCTGAGGCACCCCATATGTTAGGGGCCTAGGGGACGATCTCTGCCCCCCCACTAACACCGACTGTGTGTTAGTGGGGGTAACTGTGAAAGATAGATGAGATGATGGAGGAAGGAAGGAGAAAGGAAAGAAGAAAGGAAAAGAAAGAGAGTGCGGATGGAAGAAAAGAGGAGTGGGAGAAAGGAGGAAAAGAGAAAAAAGGAAGGAAGGAAGAACAAAGGAAAAAAGGGAGGGAGGGAGAGAAAGGGAGGGGAAGGAAAGAAGGAGAAAGGGAAGAAGAAAGAAAAAGAAAGACTATGGATGGGAGAAAGGAAGAGAGGGAGAAAGGAGGAAAAGAGAGAAAAAGGAAGGAAGGAAGAGAAAAGGAAGAAGAAAGGAAAAGAGTGTGGATGGAAGAAAGGGAGAGGAAGAGAGGGAAAGAGAGAGGATGAAAGGGAGAGAGGAAGGAAGGAAAGAGAGAAAAAGGAAGGAGAGGGAAGAAGAAAGGAAAAGAAAGAGTGAAGATGGAAGAAAGGAAGAGGGAGAAAGGAGGAAAAGAGAAGAAAGAAGGAAGGGGAGAGGGAAGAAGAAAGGAAAATAAAGACAGGGTGGATGGAAGAAAGGAAGAGAGGCAGAGAGGAAGGAGGGAAAGAGAGAAAAAGGAAGGACGGAAGATGTAAAAATAACCCTCTTTCAAACCAAACTAAATTCAGAAGATGGCACCAAGACAAGAATTGAATTTTCCCCCCAATTTCCCCTACAGTCCTGGGGCTTCCTTGTTGCCTCCCATCCCAAGACTAGACTGAGACGATTAGCCTTTCAAGTTCAGCCAAGCTTCTGTCTTTCACTCTTATGGATCACGAAGGAAAAAAGTCCGGCAAGTAGTAACTTCTTTTAAAACAGGATCCGTCTCTATTCTCACCGGCAGAAGGATTAACAGCAAAGTTGCACCACATGAAGCAATTTTCGGCAACAGGACTGGGACCAACTAACTGAGCATGTCGTCTTCTCTATTTTCTAGCGAGATGAAAATTATCTAAGCATGTTTTTTTTTAAAAATCTGGAACAATATGGGGAACATCCATGGGGGAAATTCAATTTGTTTTACTACCGGTTCTGTGGGCGTGGCTTGGTGAGCGTGGCAGGGGAAGGATACTGCAAAATCCCCATTCCCTCCTTACTCCAGGGAAAGGATACTGCAAAATCCCCATTCCCTCCTTACTCCAGGGAAAGGATACTGCAAAATTCCCATTCCAAGTGGTCTTACTAAGGCTTTATAAATCCTTCCCGTGATTTTGATTCTGTGCCTCTGTTTGTACCACCAAAGATTGTGTTAGCTTTTGTTGAGCTTCTGCCACACACTGCTATGCAGGAGGAAATATGTACATACAGAAGGAAAGATAAGTTTATTGGTTTATTGTCACATCTGGTATATTGCTTCAGCCATTATAGATTGTCTCTCTCTGTGTGTGTCTGTGTGTCATGATATGCAAAATGTCTGTTTGGGAAAGGACAGAAGGAAGGTTTGGTCCGAAATAAACGTTTAGTACCTTCAGTGAGCTGGTATCATCCTTGTCTCTTGTGTCTTTGGTCCTCCTCCTCCTCCTCCTCCTCCTTCTTCTTCTTCTTCCTCCTCCTCCTCCTTCACTTCTTCTTCTTCTTCTTCTTCTTCTTCTTCTTCTTCTTCTTCTTCTTCTTTTCTTCTTCTTCTTCTTCTTCTTCTTTTCCTCCTCCTCTTCCTCCTCCTCCTCCTCTTCCTCCTCCTCCTCCTCTTCCTCCTCCTCCCCCTCTTTCTGGTGCCCAGTCCCACTACCTATTGTCCTCTTTCCATACTCCAGGATGTCTCTTCATTTGATATTCAAATTTTCACCCTCCCATAATCCTCCACCTCAACGGACTTCTTCTTTATAAAGAGCTGGCCCTGTATGGAAATTTTTCCCCTGTCTGGCTCAGAGTTCCCTTATGGAAATCAGCTGCTTTATGCAAATGTTCTACAGCCCAGAATTACCATAGCAATCAGCTGCTCCGTGATTGGCAGGAGGATCCCAGCTGAGGTGTGCTACTCAAGCTTTGTTAGATGGTTTGTTTTGGGTATGTATACATTGGGAAGAAAATGCAGACTCTATGTATATCTGGTGGCCCTTTGGCTCATGCACAGCCAAAGGGCCACCATGTTATGTTTTTTCCAACAAATCATAGTTAAATAAACATCGGATTAACAGATTTAACAGATTAACAGAGTTGGAAGGGACCTTGTAGGTCATCTAGTCCAACCCTCACCCAAGCAGGAGACCCTAGCACCATTTCTGACAGATGGCAGTCCAGTCTCTTCTTGAAAGCCTCCAGGGATGAAGCTCCCACAACTTCCGAAGGCAACTTCTGTTCCATGGGTTGATTGTTCTCACTGTCAGAAAGTTCCTCCTTCTTTCCAGGTTGAATCTCTCCTTGGTCAGTTTCCATCCATTATTCCTTCTCTGGCCTTCAGGGGCTTTGGAGAATAGCTTGGCCCCCTCCTCTCTGTGGCAGCCCCTCAAATATTGGATCACTGCTATCATGTCTCCCCTGGTCCTTCTCTTTATTAGACTAGCCATGCCCAGTTCCTGCAACCGTTCATTGTATGTTCATCCAGTCCCTTAACCGTCCTGGTTGCTCTTCTCTGCACTCTTTCTAGAGTCTCAAGATCTTTTTTACAGTGTGGTGACCAAAACTAGATGCAGTATGCAGGATTCAGAAGTCAACGTCTGTTCCATGGGTTGATTGTTCTCACTGTCAGAAAATTCCTCCTTATTTCCAGGTTGAATCTCTCCTTGTTCACTTTCCATCCATTGTTCCTTGTCTGGCCTTCGGGTGCCTTGCAAAATAGCTTGACCCCCCCCCTCTTCCTTGTGGCAGCCCCCTAAATATTGGAACACTGCTCTTGGCTGCTTCAACTGTTCATTGTACGTTTTAGCCTCCAGTCCCCTAAACATCCTGGTTGCTCTCCTCTGCATTGATCATTGTGATCGGATCAGCAGGTTTCCCCAAGGTATTAAAAATCTCATCTTAGATTATATCTGACTTTAGATAATATAGGATTATATATGAGATGATTTATATGCAAAGGAAGAATTGGAGTTTATCTTGAGCATTGATGATTACAGTTGGCAGATTTAGAGAAGGGCGTGGATGTTCCAGAAGTAAGGGAAATGAAAGCCTAAATATTTTGGACACTTGATATCATGGACCTCTGACAAAGTCACTCTAGGAAATAATTAATTGTAATTGTAATTTAATAAATTTATATGCCGCCCAATCCCGTAGGACTCCGGGCGGCTTACAACATACAAGACTAAAAAGATAAAAAGTTAAAAAAGGGAAAGAGAAAACAGATTTAAAAGCAACACACCATACACTCAATCTGGGTGGGGCTGGACCTCGTTCATGAGGTCAACAGCCCCAGGCCTGCCGGAATAGCCAGGTTTTCATGGGGACCCTTGGAAAAATCAAGATAATGGAAACAGAGGTCAACAAAAGATAAAGTAGCTGGAATTCCAAAGCTAGAACTTTCAAGAATTCATGGAAATGGTTAAGCAGTGAAAGACAATCTGGATAAAATAAGATAGGTGCATGGAAGCTAAGAGAAAATGGGACGACAGAATAACCACCAAAATCTGGAGGCGGTGGGCACCAGAGGTGAATTGGTAGTGGAAATTTTGAGTAGTTTGGAGAACTGGCAAACACTACCTCTGGCTGGCCCCACCCCATATATATTCGCTGCCTCCCGAGTCCCAGCTGATCATCTGGATCTTCTTTTGTTGCCCTCCATAGGAGAACGGAGCTGGAAAGCAGGTTGACGGGGTAGGGAGGAAATTGGGATTTTGCAGTATCCTTGCCCTGGAGTGGGGCGGAAATCAGTGGTAGGTTTCAATTTATTTTACTACCAGTTAGCTGTACATGTGCAGAAGCATCTGGGTGGGTGGGTGGAGCCTCCCGCTGCCACCATTACCGGTTCGCCCCAATCCCGGGCGAACTGGCAGAAACCTATCTCTGGTGGAAATGGAGATTTTACAGTATATCCTTCCCCTGGAATGGGGAGGGAATGGAGATTTTGCCGTATCCTTCCACTACCATGCCCACCAAGCCACGCCCACCAAGCCACACCACGCCCAGAGAACCAGTAGTAAAATAATGTTGAATCCCACCCCTGGTGGGCATCTGAACTGGGGTTCTTCTGCATGTAAAGAACTCTTCTTTGTTCGAGTAGTATGACTTCGCTAAAAGTGTGGTAGCACTCATCACTGTCTTGACTCGCCTAGTCCAGTGGCGATACAGAGACAATCATCTCCAGAAATTCCACCTTTTCCTTTGTGACCGCTGAGAAAAGGGCACTCTCATGAGCCGAGGTGGCGCAGTGGTTAGAGTTCAGTACTGCAACCACTTCAGCTGACTGCTATCTGCAGTTTGGCGGTTCAAATCTCACCGGCTCAAGGTTGACTCAGCCTTCCATCCTTCTGAGGTGGGTAAAATGAGGACCCAGATTCTGGGGGCAATATATGCTGACTCTGTAAACCGCTTAGAGAGGGCTGAAAGCCCTACGAAGCGGTATATAAGTCTAACTGCTATTGCTATTGCTATCTTCTACTCAGTATGATAGAGGGGATTCCTGAGCTCCAATTTAAGAAGGCATTTTCCATTCCAAAGAGCTTGACAGAACGCAGCAGATTCTCAGAGGCGGCGGGGACCTGAACTTCCTAGTGAATCTGTCTTCTACTTGAAATTCTTCCCTTGTTTCTCTAATGCAGCTTCCATTTCCCCCCTCTCCTCGTGACAGCCAACGCCTTAAGGAAGAAAGAGAAATCCCAACTGCAGAAAGACCTACATTTCCCTCCCCCCCGAAAAAAACAACAGAGAAGAGGTAAACAAGCCCTGAGCTTCACATTGGAAGGGAAAACATGCAACGGCGTTCTCCACCTGTTGAAAACATGATGCTGGCAGAAGAATCCTAGTTTTGCACTTTGCCTAATATGTCCATTTCCCACATGCAAAGAAACTGGTAGAGAACTGAGGGTGAGGGAACGTACCAGAGGTAGGTTGCTACCAGTTTGCACCAGTTCAGGTGAAACCGGTAGTGGAAATTGCGACTGGGTTGGCGAACCAGTAGGGACAGCAGGCTGGCCACCCCCCAAAAAAAACCACTTCCCTGATCACCACGGCATCTTTTTGGGGGGCATTTTTAATCTTCGGAACATGCACAGACCTATTTACAGGCATCTTTGCCCGGGCGCGGAGCAAACCGCATGCGCAACCAACCGGCAGTAACGCCGACGCAGCAACCCACCCCTGGAACGGACGCTGGTTGATTTCCCACCTGCACGGTGAAATGCTCCAGACCTCACCTGGGTGAACTAGCTCTCAAACCCCTTGCTTCGTTTCCCAGCCGGATTTGACACAGGGGGTGTGTGGATTGGAGCCGAGGTGGCCGCAGTGGTTAAATGCAGCACCGCAGGCTACTTCAGCTGACTGCAGTTCTGCAGTTCGGCTGTTCAAATCTCACCGGCTCAGGGTTGACTCAGCCTTCCATCCTTCCAATGTGGGTAAAATGAGGACCCAGATTGTTGTTGGGGGCAATATGCTGACTCTGTAAACAGCTTAGAGAGGGCTGAAAGCCCTATGAAGCGGTATATAAGTCTAACTGCTATTGCTATTGCTATTTAGTCTACCTGAGTGCAGCGGGGGATTGCGGAAGATTCTGGAAGGTTTCCCCGTTTGTCCAGTGGGAGAGGGCGGGGAATGAGAAGCATGGTTCCCAATGGCCTAAAGCCATTCAGTTACGGACAGGTGTGCTGGAGCTGCCTTCCCCTGTTCCGTGGTGTTTTTTTCCCTTTAAAAAAGAAAAAAGAAATAGGCCTTGCCTCGCCCCCACCCTCCCCTCAACCACACCCCATTTCCAAAGGGCTGTTGCGATCCAGGGAGATAGAGACCTATTGCTCGCCACAAATAAACAAAGATTTGAGTCCCTGCCTACTCATCCTGGCTTCTCAAGAAGAGAGGGAGGAGTTACTGTTGGAATTCATTCTGGGTGTTTACGTGCAGGGCAGCTTCTGCTGTCTGAAACACACATACACAGGGATGCAAAAACATCGCACCAGAAACATCTTTCTGGCCTAACGGTCATAACTCACTATGCAGCCTCATGTAACAAGAACTATGTGAGCCAGCTACTCCCACACCTGCCCTTTCTCCCCCCTATGCTGTGCTGTAACTTTCTATTCCCCCTCTCCCCCTCCCAATGCCATGCAGCTTGTAACCTTCTGTTCCCCCTTTGCCCACCCTTTGCCATGATATGATTTCCTATTGGTTTATTTGTAGAATGCTGTGAACTTTTCATTAGTTTACTTGTGCCATGTGTGATTATATATGCCTTTTGATACGCTCCTTTTTGATGACGCTGTAACTAACTTTTTCTAATAAAAGAGCCCTTCGATGATGATTCAAAGCTTTTTGCTCATCCCAAGGAATTTCGTCTGGTGTTTTCCTTTTGATTAGGCAAGGACACATGAGCAGCCCACCAGTGTGGCGACAACGCCGCAAGTTACCTCTGCCAGATTTTATTTTAAAGACATCCATCAAAACAAATCGATCGGAAAGAGGGAGGGCGGGGGGTGTCAAAGGCTACCCTCCTTTAATGCCGGCGTTCCCTCGGGGAAGAGGTCTTGGCCACTTCCCCCAAATCGATAGTAAACTTGGATGGAAGAGAGGGAGTTGTTTCCCCCCCCCCATTTTCCCAGGACTGTGGATTTGGGTGAGCCCTTTTGCAGGCAGATAAAGAAACAGCAGGCTGCAAACGAAAACCCTGAAGGTGTCAGCTGCCTTCCCTGCCTCTTGCTGGCATGGGGGTGGGAGGGTGGGGGAAGCGCAGGGCATTATCCCCTGGCACCCTCCTCTGCCACTGAGGTCTTTGGAAGATTTCAGGATTCAGATTCAGATTCAGATTCAGAAGTTTATTTGTGTGCCGCCCTTTTCCCTGGGGGGACTCAGGGCGGCTCACAATCCGAAAGGGATTGAAGCGTATCCGGAGATCGACAGGTAGCCAGTGCAGCTCGCGGAGGATAGGTGTTATGTGGGTGAAACGGGGTGCACCCACAATCGCTCGCGCGGCTGCATTCTGGACTAGCTGAAGTCGCCGAATACTCCTCAAGGGCAGCCCCATGTAGAGCACGTTGCAGTATGCAGGAGAG
Source organism: Thamnophis elegans (assembly GCF_009769535.1). NCBI lineage: Eukaryota > Metazoa > Chordata > Lepidosauria > Squamata > Natricidae > Thamnophis > Thamnophis elegans. Next base: position 46,229,120 of record NC_045553.1, read on the forward strand.
CTGCATCTACTTCATGGAGTTTTGTGGTGTTCCAGGTTTCGCTGAGGATTTATTTATTTCTTTAGTCAATCATGTATAAGGTAACAGATGTGAGTATAAGCATGATTATGAATACAGGAAATGTCTGCAAATAAATGGGGACAGTAGGACAGGGACAGTTGGCACGTGGGTGAGCTTATGCATAGCCCCTTACAGACCTCTTACAAATAGGGTGAGGTCCACAGTAGACACTTTATAATGCCTTGGTAAGGCCACACTTGGAATATTTGCATCCAGTTTTGGTTGCCACGATGTAGAAAAGATGTGGAGACTCTAGAAAGAGTGCAGAAAATAGCAACAATGATTAGGGGACCGGAGGCTAATACATGTGAAGAATTGTTGCTGGAACTGGGTATGGCTAGTTTGATGAAAAGAAGGACTAGGGGTGACATGATAGCAGCCTTCCAATATCTCAGGGGCTGCCACAAAGAAGAAGGAGTCAAACTATTCTCCAAGGCACCTGAGGCTAGGACAAGAAGCAATGGGGGGAAACTAATCAAGGAAAGAAGCAACTTAGAACTGAGGAGGAATTTCCTGACAGTGAGAACAATTGATTGGTGGAACAACTTGCCTCCAGAAGTTGTGACTGCTCCAACACTGGACATTTTTAAGAAGATGTTGGATAACCACTTGTCTGAAGTGGTATAGGGTTTCCTGCCTAGGCAGGGGGTTGGACTAGAAGACCTCCAAGGTCCCTTCCAACTCTGTTAATCTGTCTCTGTCTGTAGATTGAGCCAAGTGTTAATCAGATTTGGACTCGGCCCCTGGGCCCAAGAGTGGACTGTGTTCTCCATCTTGGAACCTCATAGGAAGGCAGAGGGAAATCATCTCTCCAGCTGAAGTCTCATGAGAAGAGAAGAATAAAACACTTGTTGAGTTAATCCCAAAGATCTAAGCTCTCAATCCTGTAATAGAACCAGTTCTGACAGTTCAGATCTTGTGGCTCTGGACTCACAACCTTATGACATCTTAGGGCTTCTAAAGCTAGGAGAAGGTAATGAGGGTAGCAGGTTGAGAGTCAACCACCCCCCCAAAAAGAAACCCCCACAAAGACATGGAGGAACATCAAATTTCAAGGAAGGATCACTTTGTCAGGAGTTGTTTCTGAGTAGTTCCACATCCTACCTCTTGACCATTTGAGGATGAACTTCCTTCCTTTAAAAGTTTTGTCCCAACATCAGCTTGTCTTCCCTGAACCTTGCAACTGATTTTCTAGTTGACCATTGCTGTTTAGACACACATGGGCAGCCCAATCAACTGTAGGCCAACAAGATTCTGCTCTTGAAATTTTGTTACAAAAGAAGTGAAATGTAGTTCCATTTTTAAAAATAAACTAAGGACAAGGACGGGAAGGGCAAGACACTCCAGGAAACTTCCCATTTTATCTTCAAACTTTTTCCCCCCTATATATATATATATAGTTTGTGTGTGTGTGTGTGTGTGTGTTTATTTGTGCTGATAAATAAATAAAGGGAGACTAGTATATATCTATTTCAAGCTATTTAGCGCTCATCAGCTAGCCATACCCTTACTGGGATTCGAACCTGTGCTGTATTGCATCTTAGGCAAATGTCTTAGCCAATACAGCACAGGTTCGAATCCCAGTAAGGGTATGGCTAGCTGATGAGAGCTAAATAGCTTGAAATAGATCTATACTAGTCTCCCTTTATTTATTTATCAGCACAAATAAAAAAACACAAATATAACAAAGGCAACAGTAAAAATATTGGGTTTCTGTCGTGATGGACTCTTGTGACGAGCCGATTGACAGATGATGGAAGCAGTTAGCTTCCTCCCATAATTGGGACTTACCAGGGGTTGTGACACTAAATATACATACATACATACATACATACATACATACATACATATATATATATATATATATATATATATATATATATATATATATGGCAGCGTGTGTGTGTCTGGGTGTGTGTGAATGTTCCAGCATAACTCTGGAGTGCCTCGAGCAATTTCAACCAAACCTGGTAAACAGATGACTTACTCTCCGGAAACAAACACTGTAGGGGTAAGACACCCCTAACACCCCTCGGGGTGTGTGTTCTGTTACAATACAGCCTGTTGTGCCTTAAAATGGCTTCTACTGTACTGCTCTAAAATGGCTTCTACTGCGCAGCACAGTGGAGTTGCCATGGTAACAGCTTCAGAGTACTCCACAAGCAGGCTCCCTCTGGTAATGGGGAAAATCCAACGTTAGAAATTACATTTGGTCCGGACATTTCCCCCTTATAAATAAATACCCGGGCAACTCCGGGTTATCAACTAGTTGGAGTAAAAAGATGGGGAGAGGAACTGTTGACTTCCATTCCTTTTCCCAATTTTAACCTATTGAACACATTGAGAAAACAGGTTGAAATATCCAACCCTGCCCTTCTCTAGTGGTATCACTGGATCCGCTTGGGCAAGACACACAGATGTTTAGGGGGCTGGGGGCTAACACATATGAAGAACGCTTGCTGGAATTGGATATGTCTAGTTTAATAAGAAGAAAGAGTATGGGTGACATGATAGCAGACTTCCAATATTTGAGGGGCTGCCAGAAAGAAGAGGGGGGCGGGGTTCAACCTATTCTCCAAAGCATCTGAGGGCAGGACAACAAGCAATGGGTGGAAACTAATCAAGGAGGGATTCAATGTAGAATTATGGAGAATTTCCTGACAGTGAAAACAATCAGTAGAACAACTTGCCTCCAGAAGTTATGGGTGCTCCAATGCTGGAGATTTTAAAGTAGAGATTGGACAATCACTTGTCTGAAATGATATGGGCTGGAAGATCTCTAAGGTCCCTTCCAAATCTGTTATTCTGTTTTGTTACCTCCTGAAATGGTCTTGAAGTTTAATTGAAGCCTGAATTTGCCATGATTCTAGACCAGTGTTTCTCAACCTTGGCAACTTTAAATCCTGTGGACTTCAACTCCCAGAATTCCCCAGCCAGCTGTGCTGGCTGGGGGATTCTGGGAATTGAAGTCCACAGGACTTAAAGTCGCCAAGGTTGAGAAACACTGTTCTAGACCAACCTTGGCTACTCCATTTTTCTAGCTAGTTCTTTCTACCTACGTTCCGTAGCAGTTTCTGCACACTTCGTTCCTTGCTGATGGTGGTGTTGCACTTAGCTATGGACAATCCAATACAACCCTAATCAACATGCCTAAACCTTACTTTGGAAACTGGTAGTTGGAAGTTTAGCACAGGCTTGGCTAATCTAGCCGTTGCAATGACTGTGTGTGTGCCAAAGTTGTTGTAACCGGTGTTGCTCATACACATTCCTGTTGAGCATTGGGACATCGCCTTCTCATATCACTGTTGGAGTTTCTCATCTCTCAGGAAAACACATTCTTCCCACTTGAAGCCACATTCAAGTCCTCCAATCCGCACGAGATAATTAGAGTGGAAGCTATGGTTTTTAAGTTCCCACAGTGTTTTTAATGTGTGGCAACCTGTGTGGAGTACTAAACTATATTTTGTGGAATGTACTTTGAGACTTCTGTGTGTTGGTCAACCCAGGAAAGTCCTACAACTAGGCGCTTCCAAGTCAATAGTCAACCTTTTAGCCTAGGGACCTCCAACCTTGACAACTTTATGACTTGCGGACTTCAACTCCCAGAATTCCCCAGCCAGATTAGCTTCCCTGCATGTGGAATTCTGGGAGTTGAAGATCACAAGTATTCAAGTTACCAAGGTTGGAGACCAAGGTTGGAGATAGAAAATAGAATAACAGGGTTGGAAGGTACCTTGGAGGTCTTCTAGCCCAACCTCCTGCCTGGGCAGGAAACCCTACACCACACTCACCATGCAATTTTTTTTTGGAATCCCACCACTGGGTTGTAGGTATGAAAAATGGTTGTAGGTCCCTGTTTCCAGTGCTGTTGTAGCTTTGCATAGTCATGGTCACTAAGTGAAGTGTTGTAAGTCCAGGACTATCCATATTGGAAAGAGCATGCTATTATCCAGTGGTGGGATTCAAAAAAAAATTATTACGGGTTCTGTGGGCGTGGCTAGGTGGGCATGACTTGGTGGGGGAGGCAGAGGAAGGATATTGTAAAATCTCCATTTCCTCCTGATCAGCTGGGACTTGGGAGGCAGAGAATAGATGGGGGCATGGCCAGCCAGAGGTAGTATTTACCGGTTCCCTGAGCTACTCAAAATTTCAGCTACCGGTTCTCCAGAAATGGTCAGAACCTGCTGAACACCACCTCTGCTATGATCACTGTTAAAGTCAAATCCAAACATCAGTGCTTGGAAGTGCAGTCAAATGAATGGAGGTGGGCAGAGAGGATGGCTCATTGTTTTTGTTTTTGCAAAACAAAATTCCTGAAGGAATTAGGGTACTGATAACAATGTTCAAATTCTGGCTGTTAAAAGGATTTGGCCTTTAAGCTCTTTCAGAGGTATGGTTTATTCATTTTGGAGGAAATTACTATAATAATTCCTTTGAACTGCATAACCACAAGCGTTTTCTCTGGATCCTGTTACCAGGAGCATAAGGTGGACTAATTTATGCCTTATTAACACACTTTACATGTGTCAGGATAATCTCACCTTTCCGAGATTGCTGATAATTAAGATGGCAACAAGGCAAACTCCAAAAAATCATCGTGAAGGAAGCAGAGTCAGCAGAAGCGCTTGGGCTCTCGAATGGCTCTGCCTTGAAGATAGATTTCAACCTTTATGGGGAACTTAAGTAGACTAGAACTGACGTATAGTACTTCAGGGCTAGGATTACTTCACAGCCAGAGGTATGAGGCAACGAGACAGTCACATCAATTCTTAGTTATCCGGAGATTGCCTGTTAGCAATAGCAATAGCAGTTAGACTTATATACCGCTTCATAGGGCTTTCAGCCCTCTCTAAGCGGTTTACAGAGTCAGCATATCGCCCCCAACAACAATCCGGGTCCTCATTTCACCCACCTCGGAAGGATGGAAGGCTGAGTCAACCTTTGAGCCGGTGAGATTTGAACAGCCGAACTGCTGAACTGCAGTCAGCTGAAGTAGCCTGCAGTGCTGCATTTAACCACTGCGCCACTTCGGCTGCAGCACCATCTTAAAAGCTATAATAGACCAGACACCCATGTCATAAGTGAGGGGCAAACTCCCACCAACTCTTTTTCTGTAGCCTCTTTCTTTGTGAAGTCCTTGATGCTCTCTGAGACGAGGTGGCGCAGTGGTTAGGGTGCAGTACTGCAGGCCACTTCAGCTGTTATCCGCAGTTCAGCAGTTCTAATCTCACCGGCTCAAGGTTGACTCAGCCTTCCATCCTTCCGAGGTGGGTGAAATGAGGACCCGGATTGTTGGGGGCGATATGCTGACTCTGTAAACCGCTTAGAGAGGGCTGAAAGCCCTATGAAGCAGTATATAAATCTAACTGCTATTGCTATTGCTATTATTTTGTTGTAGATGTCTCTTTACCCGACTTCGTAACATCATCAGTGTTCCTTGGTTAGAGAATTGTCTGCTCCAACGTCCTACCTGCCAATGACTACTTCAGCTTCAACCACAATAATAGACAGGCAAGCAATAGATACAAACTCAAGGTAAACTGCTCCAAACTTGATTGCAAAAATTACGACTTCAGCAACAGAGTGGTCAACGCCTGGAATGCTCTACCTGACTCTGTTGTTACATCCTCAAACCCCCCACAGCTTCAACCTCAAACTGTCTAGTGTGGACCTCACCCCATTCCTAAGAGGTCCGTAAAGGGGGCGTGCATAAGCGCACCAGCGTGCCCACCATCCCGGTCCTATTGTCCCCATTTATTCATACCCATTTCCTTTCTTCGTGTCCATGTTCATACTCATACCTGTTTTCTTGTACATGTTTGGCAAACTAAATAAAATAAAATAAAATAAACATCTGCAAGTTTCCAGAGAAGTTCAGAGAGCATCAAGGACTCCATAGTTCAACCCTGATCTACCAAAATTCTTTTCTATTAGTAAATTCTGTTTTTTTAAAATATTTGGTCACCAAAGCCATAGTTATCCTAGTAAATTCAAGAGGACGAAGAAGCAATTAAAAAAAAGATTCAAAGGAGAATTTGAATTTTGGCATCCTAGAATGGAAACTTGTTTCTAGTTTCTGAAACCTGGGGGCAAAGCATGCCAATCTAAGGATGAGCTTCCAATCCCCAGCCAGGAGCTTCGTCTCAGAACGTGGGCTGTTGTGGAGAGGCCTTAGGAGGCACCAGAAAAGGTGAAGAGAAATATTTCCTTACCAGGATCTCGGTGACTGCCGTCATTCCTCATCTCTGTGGAATCCGCCACATCACCGTTCATTTTCATTTCTGAAAACGGAACACGGGCAGATGTTAATGACTTGACACAACCGGATCCCATGCCTTCCAGTCCAACGGAGTGAGCAACGGAGCATCGTTAGAGTAATCTGTCTTCAGACTTTCAGATTTCTAATACCTACATGAGCAATCTCTAGAATATTCATAAAGTCATCAACCCTCCTTGCATTGATGCTCCTCTCCTCTCTCTCTCCTCCTACTCTCATGGAACTTGGAGCTTTCCTCCATCCTAACAATGTCCCAGCTGCCCAAAGGCAGGGAGATGACAAAAAGAAGAAACCGAGGAGACGTTTCCCCTCAGGGGGCAAGGAGACAAAAACAGCCCCAGAATTGGCTTGGGTTTCTTAACCAGAAGAGGTGCAGAAAAGCATCTCAGATTATGTAAAGAGGTCCGTCTAAAAATCTGGAGAAGGAAGTACTTCAACAAGGAAGTATCAGGTCCAGGGATGGGATTCAGATGGTTTGCACCAGTTCGGTTCAACCGGATGTTAATTTTGGGTCTGGTTCACCAAACTGATTGTTGCAAGGACCGGCTGGCCATGCCCCACCCTCCCCTCCCCTCCCAGGTGTCTCCACGTGGCCCATTTATCATGCCAGATAAGTGCAAGGCCGGCGCAGAGGCTGGGGAGGGCAAGACATGGACATCCCAGAAGTTTGGAAACATGCCCATTTCCGGCCTCCGGAGGGAAGGATGACTGAGAATCTCCATAGATACATATCTATATTTATATTAAACTAGGAGGAGGAGGAGGAAGAAGAGGAGATGGAAAAGGAAAAGAAAGAGATTCATCCTGAACTAAAGTTGACTAGCAATTATTCTCTCAATATTACTGGTTACCAACTGAGAATAGGAGGAATAGATAATATATATTGCATTAAAACCTTCATGGAACTAGTACATCACATCAAGATTTGTAACGTTATAATTAAAAAGGGGAAAAACCCACGTAGGAACTAAGATTATTCTATTGGGTCCGTAGACCATGTGTGTCCAACCCCCCCCCCCCCCAAGAAAGTGGTCACAATCATACAGTATTTGATCATACGCTGGTGGTCACTATTGGTAGATATTAACTTTTTGACTACTCCATGGAGACCCCTCTGGTGTACTAAATAACAACAACAAAAACTACCCCAAGTCCTACAGCCAAAGTATGGACTCTTTGCTACCAAACTGGATAGAACCATCACAAAATACAAAATTCAGGTAGTCCCCGAACTTAGAACCACAACTGAGCCCAACTTTTATGTTGTTAAGTGAGAAAATTTGTTCATTGAATTTCACCCCATTTTACGACTTTCCTCGCCACATTGGTTAATGGAATCCCTGCAGTTTTTCAAAATGAGCAGCAGCGTTCTTAAGTGAATCGGGTTTCCCCTGTGGACTTCGCTTGTCAGATCAAATAAATATGGGGTGAAGAAATTCCAGATAGCTTATGATTAAGATCAGGAATGATATAAATTGTTTAAAGTTAGCCTAGCAAGGAGGAGCTAAGCTCAATGTAAAGATGCTATCAATTTTCTATTCTTTTTTCCAATTTATTTTAGACTGTTTTTGTTAAAGATTTATACCGTGTATGGGTTCTGGGAAGTTGGGGGAGGGAAGGCTGGGGGGGGTGTTGGGGGACAGGGTGGGAGGGAGGGATGTATATTAGGCTTGACGAGGGGTGTTAGACTTTAATGTAATATGATTGCACATGTATACTGTCTTCTCTTATTTTTTCTTTAAAACTAAGATATGTTAAGTATATTGATATGGAAGCATAAATACCATCACCATAGAATGGAGTTTGCTCAGAAGCTGTAATACACCAAGTGAATGAGAGGAAGAGGGGGAAGCAGAGGAGAGAAGAAAGATAGGAAGAGAGGGATAGGAGAGAGGGTAAGGGGGGAAGATGAGGAGGATAAGGAGGAGTGGAATGAAGAGAGAGGAGAAGGAGAAAGGAAGGGGAAGTAGAGTAGGAAAGGATGATGGAGGGAAGAAAGGAGGTAGGAGAGAGGTAGAAGAAAGAGGTCTATGGAGAGCAGAAGAGTTAATAATGGGTTTTTATCTTTCTGGGCGTTGATGACAAGAGGAACTGATGTAATTACTATTTAATACAATAGGATATTGGCTATGTAATAGTATACATGTGATTAGATGTTATGAAAATGGAAAATAAAAAAAAGTATATTTCAAAAAAAAAAAAAGTTGCCAAAGGGGATCGCCTGGCCTGGGACACGACAACCTCATAAATGTGAGTCAGTTGTCAGGCAGCTAAATGTAAATCAGGTGACCACGGGGATGTTGCAACAGTCATAAGCACGAATAATGGTCATAAGTCCCTTTTTTCTGTACTGTTGTAACTTTGAACGGTCACGAAGCAAACTGTCGTAAGTGGAGGACTACCTGTACAAATAAAAGTAGAACACCTGTGGCCAAAGAAAGCAAAAATAGAAGTACCGATAGCAATAAGTGCCTTGCATACATTCCCAAAGCATCTGGAGCACCAATTTTGTCGGCATTGACAAAATCCCCATCAGTAAATTGCAAGTCCCTTTTTTTCCGTGCTGTTGAAACTTTGAACAGCCACTAAGTAAACTGTTGTAAGTTGAGGACTACCTGTACAAATAGAAGTAGAACACCTGTGGCCAAAGAAAGCAGAAATAGAAGTGCCTTGGGTACAATCCCAAAGCATCTGGAGCACCAATTTTGTCGGCATTGACAAAATCCCCATCAGTCAATTGCAAAAGTCCCTTTTTTTCCGTGCTGTTGTAACTTTGAACAGCCACTAAGTAAACTGTTGTAAGTGGAGGACTACCTGTACAAATAGAAGTAGAACACCTGTGGCCAAAGAAAGCAAAAATAGAAGTGCCTTGGGTACAATCCCAAAGCATCTGGAGCACCAATTTTGTCGGCATTGACAAAATCCCCATCAGTCAATTTTCAGAAGGCAGCTTTCCTTAGAAGAGCTGACAACCTGGGACAAAGCCTTTTAATACCATCAAAGTACAGCATCTGCCTCTCCCAGGTTCTCGGGAAGACTGGGTAGGTGGACAAAAATGACACATCCTGTCTGAACATCTGGCCGACTGTGCAACGTAATTTGCATAAACATCTATTCGTTGATCCCTCTTTTTTATCTCAAACAGAGAGAGAGAGAAAGTAAACACAGAAGGGCAATTTGCATCACTGAATGACACTTTCTTTTCTTTTTCACAGCGGAACACTCTGTTTGCATTACCTGTGGTTTGGCCAGGTGAGGTTTCCTTTGAAAAATAACAAGGCTACCAGTTAAGCTGAGTTCCACAACACACAATTGTTCTTTTCCAGCAGGCTGAAGAAGGAAGTGGTACAGCTTCTGCACCTTACGGGCTCCAGCCCGCAGAGGAAACTGCAATAGCGAAAGATAATGCAAAAGAGGTTTTTGTTTGGGGGGGGAGGGAAGATGCTCAAAGATGCTCCAAAGAACTACAGGTAGCCTTCGACTTGCGCAACCATTTATTGAGCAACTGTTCGAAGCAATTAATCATAACATCAGCTTGGTCCTTCCCTGGAGAACTGGGAACAAGCCACCAAGTTCACGATTTCATGTTGGACTCGCTTGATCACAAATTGTAAACAATTTTAAACAAATTTGCAGAGGAGGGGGGAAATCTGCTTTAAGATGGTGGGCCTTAACCTTTTCAGTCTAAAAAAATTATGTTAGACCTGTTGTGACCCGCCAGCGTAGCTGGAGCAGATTCGGATGGTGAGGAGGTTGGGGAGGGACATGGGCCAGTCCTGGAGTCTTGGGAAGGCTCGGATGAGGGCTCTGTGTCGGAGGCAGAGAGGGGGCCAGGGCCGTATTCCAGTTATCAGCTGCCTTCGGAGTCAGACATCAGTGAGGCAGACGAACAGCTGGAGCCTGTTCCCAGTGTACGCATGTGCAGAGCTGCCAGACGAAGGGAACAGCTAAAGAACAAGGGTCGACTTGGGAGTAAAGCCACAAGTGGACGATGAATGGCCCCTCCCAGAGGAAATAAAAGAGGGGTGAAAGGGGAGTGGAGTTTGCAGGAGACAATTAGTTCGCTTAATTGGTTTGTGACTCTCCAAGATTCCTTGCTAAGTTTTGCAGATATCGGCCTGCCAGCTCTCCAAGCCAGATAAGGTCTGTGACTGTAAATCCTCCTGATGAAAGAAATGTCCTTCTGGGTTCGGCTCCAAGTGGGGAAAAAGACACTGGAGACATGGAAGCTGCTTGGAAAGATGGTTTTAATGGTGGACAGGACCACATGGCTTGAACCCTGAACAGAAAAGGTGATCACATGTTTCAATGTTGGTGGAGAAGAAGAGAAGGGCTGAGGGAGGGGCTTGCTAGGCTTTTTATACCCTGTTCAGTCCCACCTCTCTGTTTCCTGTTCCTGTGTAAGAAATGTATTCTGATTGGTTGTCAGACTCCCATGGGGCCATGCAGGGGCAACTCTCTAGGCTGTATTTTGAATCCAGGTTTGGTTGAGTTCTCAGATGCCATGTGGGGAGTTGGGTAAAGTGCCAATATTATCATGCCTTAATCCCATCCCCCTGGAGCTGAAGGGGAGAACTCTTTGTTATGTAAAAGGGACTAGCTTGGCCTTCTTAATGGCCCATTGACAAAGTGGGGATGGGCAGGAAGCTACAGGCAGCTATTCTGTCTTTTAAAACACGTTTCTTTCTTTTCACATCCAGAGAAATATTCTGCCTTTTCAATATGTCCTAGGATATTTCATTTTTTCTGGGAGAGGGCTGGGTGATCACTTCCCACAATCCCTTGAAAGACTTTGCTGGATGCGAATGAGCAGAATTCACAGTAAGTTAATAAAAGGGGGGCTTTTTTTGTCGGGACAAGGAGTTTGCTTCATGTTCTCGGGAAGCCTCGGTCAGAACAAGCCCTGGGATCGGTCCCAATGTTCCAATAAGCTGCCATTCTTAATCCAAAAACAAGACTGGAGTATTTTCAGTGGCAGAACCTGGTTTGTAGAAGGAGGTTCGCCCTGGGACAGCTGACAACTGTCGGTTTGCCTTTTTCTCCGTAGGGTTTATGCTACTTGGGAATTCTACTTTTTAGGGCCCTGGGTAGAAAGAGGTTTTTCTCTGCCTTCTGTTCTCCCGATTCTTTTATCTAGAGATCTGTGCAAGATTGAAACATCTCCTGCCTAGGTGGAACAGTACTGTAAGAACATACAGTTCTGGTTACCACCTTTAAAGCCCTACATGGCCTAGAACCCGAATACCTACGAGACCGTCTCCTACCGCATACCTCCCTAAGACCGATAAGATCGCACAGGATGGGCCTTCTCCAAGTGCCTTCAGCTGGACAATGCCGGCTGGTGACGCCTCGGAGTAGGGCCTTCTCTGTTGCCACTCCGGCCCTATGGAACGAGCTACCCCCAGGGATCCGGGCCCTACCCACTCTCATAGCCTTCCGAAAAGCTATTAAAACCTGGTTTTTCCGGCAGGCCTGGGGCTGTTGACCTCTTGATTGAGGTCCAGCCCCGCTTAGACTGGGTGCATGTTGTGTTTCTTTTAATTTGTTGTATCTTATTGTTTTAATCCTTTTTAATGAGCCGAGGTGGCGCAGTGGTTAAATGCAGCACTGCAGGCTACTTCAGCTGACTGCAGTTCTGCAGTTCGGCTGTTCAAATCTCACCGGCTCAGGGTTGACTCAGCCTTCCATCCTTCCGAGGTGGGTAAAATGAGGACCCGGATTGTTGTTGGGGGCTGACTCTGTAAACCGCTTAGAGAGGGCTGAAAGCCCTATGAAGCGGTATATAAGTCTAACTGCTATTGCTATTGCTATTAATATTTTTCATTTCTGTAAGCCGCCCGGAGTCCTCCGGGATTGGCCAGCCTATAAATTCAATAAATGAAATATAATGAAATGAAACATCCTGCACCAAAAGAATGCACTCCACGTATGCTCAGAGATTGTGGCTCCGCCGAGACGTGAGCTTTCTGAGCTGAACGGAACAAAGAGTGCTCAGCCCAACTCCGTGTTGTTGGCAGGTGTTTTCCATCCCTTGCCATCTGCCGTGGCATGGAGGGGCAGCCTTTTTTTTTTTTTTTTGAGTGCCCTTTTCCTGATCAGATGCCAATCCCGATAGAATCCCAGCTTGGAAGAGCTAAGTTCTAAGAACACCTGTTCCCAGTTTTCTTCGATTCTTGGCTCCGGCACAAAGAAACCGAGCAGAGATTCCAGATGAGGATGCTCCGGGCAATTGCCAACTTGCCAGTTATAATTAAATTGGATTTAACATCAAACAGGCTGGTTACGGGAAGAGAATCTCGTCACAGGTAGCATCAGCAGCTAACCGCCTTGTGAATTCCTTGGCTGAGCACACCTCCAGGCTTTCAACCGAGGCACATGATTGGCAACGTCATTTAGGAAATGTGTTTGGCACGAGGTTGTCTCTCTAGAAGGATGCCTCCTTCACATTTAGAGTGGTTTTTTTTTTCCCATGGGGGAAGAAATTCAGGCTACTCGCCCTCTTCCCTGCGATGCCAGGGGTCATCCTTGGGCGCCCTCGCTCGCCAGAACTGATCTCTTGGTCTCTGGAAGGGGAACTTGGATTAATTAGCTAACTGAGAAGGAGCAAGCCTTCCAAAACTTGTGCAACACAGTCAGACTCGCTGGTTTCATTACCCCACAAAGCAAGTTTCACCCGTCAGCTTTCCCACACAGCTTCGTTGCTTCAGTTGGACGGCAGAAGGGAAAGCTCGCGCCCCAGCCAACGCGTTGCAGAAGAGAAGAGGGCTTTGAAGTTCTCCACGGCAGGCGTCAGCCCTGCCAAGGTGGCGAGTGGCATTTTGAAACCCCGAAGTAAGTTGCCTCTTCAGCAGAAAGCAGAGCGAAACGGTCAATGCCCCGCGCAGCATTTCTCCACCCTCCCTTTTTGGCTGCGGTCTCTGGAGGCCCTACTGGAGGCTCCTTAAAAGGGACGAGGGATTCCTAGGACAGGAATGGCTCACCTTTTTCTAAGGTGTGCCCAAACTGTGTATGCACGTGCTATTGCATGCATGTGCCCACCCACCTGTGCATGTGTGAGTGACCCCCCACCTGTGCATGCATGAGTGACCCCCACCTTTGCATGTGTGAGTGACCCCCACCTGCGCATGCGTGAGTGACCCCCACCTGCGCATGCATGAACAATCCCCCCACACATGTGTGAGCGACTCCTGTGCATGGGGGGGGGGATTTTCACTCTCCCCAGCCTTCAGAAAAGCGTCCAGAGCTTAGGGAGGGCAAAAAGCAGGCTCCGGGAGGCTGAAAATCAATTGACTGACACATACATGCATGCCAGAGCTATGGGCTGCCGAGGGTGCTGTGCTGGCATATATGGCTCTGAATGCCATCTATGGCATGCATACAATAGATTTGCCATCATGGTCCCTGGATGTCGTGTGAGCTTGTCAAATATTGAACTGTCGTGCAAGGACTTTGATAAGTGTCCAGGGGAATCATTTTGTGGGTCCCATTATTAAATTGAAAAACAGAAACGAACAAACAAACAAAAAAATGAAAAATCCGGTATGCATCCTGAAGCAATTATTGGGTCTCATTCTGCCCAGTATTGGACTAACCTAGCTATCAACTCTTCCATACTCCTAAACCATCGTTACAAAAACTCAATCTTACTGCCGTCACACTAAAGATATTCCACCGTTCTGCAGCATTCATTCAATAAACATTCAGATAACACAGTTGGAAGGACCTCAGAGGTCTTCTAGTCCAAACCCCTGCTCCAGGCAGGAGCTTTACCCTATGCCAGTCAAATGGTGGTCCAATCTCTTCTTAAAAACTTCCAGAGCTGGAGCATTCGCAACCTCTGAAAGCAAGTTGTTCCACTGATTAATTGTTTTCACTGTCAGGAAATTTCTCCTTAGTTCTAGGTTGCTTCTCTCCTTGATTAGTTTCCACCCATTGCTTCTTGTTCTACTTACAATGTACATGAAAATGACACTTAATGTACAGAAGCAACAAGGCCATTTAAATCATCTTTATTTAGTCTGAAGGCCAGGTACAACATAAAATGCTTTACTTTCTACCCTACATTCACGTGAGAAGAACAAGTGTGTGAAAGAGAAGATCCAACTCAAGGAAAGCTATTGGAGGTGATGACACATCTCTCTCACACACAAATAGACAACTTGGTTTGAAACGAAAGAGAATATCTGGGGGATTACCACTCTCTGGAGGTGATTTTGAAACCAATTTCCATTTGCTCAGAAACTCCATTTGCTCAGAAAGAGGAAAAGAGGCTGCAGAGAAATTAGAAGATTCTAATAGCCATTTTTGTGGCCAAGGTGACATTTCTTCATCTAAAAAGGTAACCACTAAAATCTACCATTTCTAACAATGGTGTTGTGTTATCCAGGCTGTAAAATGAATGCATCACAATCACAGCTTCGGGATTGTTTGCAAAAGTGAATCTACAGGGTAACGAATATGCAAAGAAGCCAACAATCAAAAAAATACTCTTGTTCTTCAAACTTCAAACTACCTTCAAACTACAGTCTCTCAGTTCCCTTTGGCTTGGCTAAACAGTAAAAGGGATTATAATTTCTTGCTCTTATTCTTTTTATTCTGGGTTTCCAAAACTTCAACAGAAACTTTCTACAGAATGGAACAAGAGGGAAAGAGAATCTGTCGCTTCTAAACTTTGTGGGACAGCCTAATTACAGCAACCCAAACTGGTTGCAAATGCTAACTTTCATGTTCTGAATTTTTCTCCTCTTCTAATGTCATAAATGGGGTAGAAATGTCCAGGTTATAACTTTGAACATGATCTGTGTTAAGCCATGAAGGTAAAGGTTCCCCTCGCTAGTTGTTCCCGACAAGAATGGAAGCCTTTGAACTCTGGTGCTGGAGAAGACTCCTGTGAGTCCCTTGGACTGCAAGGCCATCCAACCGGTCAGTCCTAGAGGAGATCAACCCTGGCTGCTCTTTAGAGGGCCAGATCCTGAAGAGGAAACTCCAATTCTTTGGTCACCTAATGAGAAGGAAGGAAGCCAAAGAATGGAGGCCTTTGAACTCTGGTGCTGGAGAAGACTCCTGCGAGTCCCTTGGACTGCAAGGCCATCCAACCGGTCAGTCCTAGAGGAGATCCACCCTGACTGCTCTTTCGAGGAAACTCAAAGACTTTGGCCACCTAATGAGAAGTAAGGACTCACTAGAGAAGAGCCTCATGCTGGGAACGATGGAGGGCAAAAGAAGAAGAAGGGGACGGCAGAGAAGGAGGTGGCTGGATGGAGTCACCGAATCAGCCGGTGTGAGCTTCAATGGACTCCAGAGCATGGTAGAGGACAGGAAGGCCTGGAGGAACATTGTCCATGGGGTTGCGATGGGTCGAACACAACTTTGCGACTAACAACAACCCCATGTTTAATCAATATGCAGGTTGGAACTTGAACTCTTGGCTGTCCCATGCTGCAACAGTCTCTCCGGGAGAGAAAAACTGAGGATTAAAATAGATACGGCAGGTTCTGCTTACATTTGCCTAGCTAGACATATTTATTCATGAAGCCCTAATCTACAAGAGTGATGTCTACTCTGAATGATTAGCTGATCCAAAGATAGAGATGGGGACTCCGGTTTGGCTAACCAGGCCATTGTTATGGATACATTTGTTAAACAACATCTGAACAATCTCAAGCAGAGAACTCATGTCGTTCTTCTTATTAGCATTATGACGACGGCACATTGCACAGTCAGACAGATGTTTAGACTGGATTTGGTATTTTAATTCAGCGATCCAGTCCTTTCCAAAGATTTGGGATAGGCAAATGTTTGTTGTTTGACGGCGTGAAAGGTCTCGGCACAGGATGTAGGCTGTTCCAAGACAAGCTCCCTTTTGCAATTGACCGGTAGTGAGTTTGTCAATGCCGAGGATGTTCAAGGGATGCTCCAGATGTTTTTGGATCGCACCCAAGGCGCCTAATCCTACCGGTACTGTCTTTGCTTTCTTTTGTCCCAGTCATTCTATTTCTACTTCCAGGTCTTTGTGTTATTGTTGTTATTATTCCCTCAGCTATGCCTGGCTCCCTACGAGGCTTACAATGTTTACAATTCTTCATTGAAAAACAAGATTATAGCAAGCGTCACATTAATAATGAACTCAATTCAGCCGTCACCTTAGACTGAAGCCCAGGTAAACATTGAAGTGGCGCCTACGATTTACCAGGGAAGGTGCTGAGTGAACAGATGCAGAGGAGGAGACAGAAAAATGACCCCACCATGAGGAAAGCCAGAGGATTTGAACTCCTCCTGGGTCTCCTGGACAACCAGGCATTCATCATTCGATGGGATATGAAGTTCTCAGCAGCTAGACAATTTTCTACCCAAGGAGGAATCCTTCAGATAGCCTAGCTGGGATTTCGTAGCTCAAAACCGTCACTCTGAATTTGTCCTCGGAGCTGTGGCAAATCTTTAAGTCCTTGACCAGATTCAGAATTCGACATCGTTTTCAAGAAGTTCTCAAGAACAATGAAAATGCATTGAGCCATCTTTGCTAGATGTTCGCAACTTAGGAAGGACTTCGTTTGCCTTCTTTCTCTCTCCTTGTCTGTCTGTCTGTCTGTCTGTCTATCTGTCTGTCTGTCTATCTATCTATCTATCTATCTATCTATCTATCTATCTATCTATCTATCTATCTATCATCTAATCTATTTATCTATCATCTTTCTCTCCTCCTCCTGTCTCCCCTTCTCTTTCTCTATCTTTCTCTCTCTCCCCCTTCTTCTCTTTCTCTCTCTAGTTCTCTCTCGCCTCTTTCTCTCCCTCCTTCTCTCCTTCTTTCTTTATTTCTTTCTTTCTTATCTATCTATCTATCTATCTATCTATCTATCTATCTATCTATATCTATCTGTCTATCTATCTATCTATCTGTATCTATCTGTCTATCTATCTATCTATCTATCATCTATCTATCTATCTATCATCTATCTATCTATCTATCTATCTATCTATCTATCTATCTATCTATCTATCATCTTTCTCTCCTCTTCCTGTCTCCCCTTCTCTTTCTCTCTCTCTCCTCCTTCTTTCTCTCTCTTTCTCTCTCTCCCTCTCCTTCTCTTTCTCTCTCTAGTTCTCTACTTCTCTCTTTCTTATCTATCATCTATCTATCTATCTATCTATCTATCTATCTATCTATCTATCTATCTATCTATCTATCTACTTCTCTCTCCTCTTCCTGTCTCCTCTTTCTCTTTTTCTCTCTCTCCCCCTCCTCTTTCTCACTGTTTCTCTCTCTCTCTCTCATTCTCTCTCCTCTCCTTCTCTCTCTCTCTAATCTATCTATCTATCTATCTATCTATCTATCTATCTATCTATCTATCTATCTATCTATCTATCTACCTACCTACCTACCTACCTACCTACCTACCAACCTACCAACCTACCTACCTAGCCTACCTACCTACCAGCTTTCTCTCTCTCTCCTCTGTCTCCTCTGTCTCCCTTTCTGTTTCTCAATTTCTCTCTCTCCTTCTCCTTCTCTCTCTGTTTCTCTCTCTCCTTCTCTTTCTCTCTCCCCTTCTCTCTCCTCTCTCCCTCATTAGCTGTCATCTATCTTAAAACATTGCCAACTGCCAAAAGCCTCACAGGAAACTTACTTTAATGCTGTACTTCCACAATGCCACGTCTTTACTAGACATCAATTCCCTTTTGCTCCTGACTGCACACACTGGCTTTTCTGCGGGGCAAGAAACGTTCTGGAGGATTTCTGACAGCCGCCCTGAAGCGATTTCCCTGCAAGCCCAAAAGTCCTCCAAGTTCCCATATCCTCCAAAGCCCGGTTAGCTCTTTCCTCTCTGTTGTGGAGAAGTAGAAAGGTGAAGGAGGAGGAAAGGAAAGGAGAAGTTGAAAGAGGCGATAAAGAAGGGAAGGTGAAAGAGAAGGAAAGGAGAAGGGGGGTGAGAAAGAAAAGAGAGAAGGGAAAGGTTTAGGGGAGGATGAGGAAGAAAAGAGGAAGGAGGAGGAGGAGATAGATGAGGAGAAAGAGAAGACAGTTAATGAGCAAGAAAAGGAGAATGTGGTAGAAAGAGCGTTGCATTGTTATTTGAGTCTATTTAATTCTGTAATCTCTTATGGAATTGCTAAGCCGGAATAGATGCCAGGAAAAGGGGGGTCTGGGATTCAAATCCTGCCATTTCCCTTGCTTCAAAAAGGACGCGATCTATTGCTAGCCTCACGTTGAATGCTGCTACAGCCCCAGATCTTTTAAAAAAAAGATCACCTTTCCCCTCCGATCCTCTGGATCCGTGCATTTGCACACTCACAACAGTGAGCGATCCACCCTGCAAGACACGCTCCCTCATTTCACTCTTTAAATCCAGGAGGCTTAATAACCAGGCGCCTCATCGCTCCACTTGAGTCCTAGATCCCTAAGACAAGATGCTCTCCATTTATCACTACCGGTAGTAATCCCATTAGTAGCCTTGTTACTGCTCTCCGGGGGCAGAGCTTGCAATGGAGAGAGGGTTCCTGAGCATGTACAAAGGGTGACTGCTTTCCCTTCAGGACAGAGCTAGCTCAACGGTGACTCTCCACTCTCCAACCCAGAGAGTCGAACCGTCCCAAGGCGCAGGTGAAACGGAATTCCCCCACCTGCCGGGAAGCTGATGATGATACCTAGAGGGGATGATTTTACATTTCCCCTTTCAGGCCCCCTCCTCAATTTGTTTCTCCCCCTTGGCTGCCCTGATGGCTTTGAGGCGCCTCGCTTCTGCAGCCCCCTCCCCACTCTTCTTGGCTCATGTCAACTTTCAATCCGATGCGCGATGCTCCTCAAATATCCCAAGGTGGAGAAAGGAATTTGGCAGCCAAATCGGGGTGAAACTGACCCTTAGGTGGTCCCTGGCTGGGGGGGGGGGGCTTCTTCTCCATGGGCAAAACCAGGAGGCAGACCTCCCTCTTTTTCCCCTTCCCCTAAGCGTCCCCCCCTGCTCCCCTGCCCTCACCAGGCCTTACCTGTGTGCGTTAAGTCCAGGTTCACCATCCTGCCGGCGGGAAAGTACCTGTTGCTGCACCCTGGCCAGCCCCCACCCACCGAGGTGGCCCGTGGGGCTGCCAGCTTCCCCCCTCTGCCGAGTTCTTCCTCAGCCTCTTTGACAGCCCTCCAGCTGCGCGGCTCGCACCTCTGGCTCGGCCGTGTTCCTGACTGCACTGAGGCAGGTGAGAACATTACCTGAGCTGCTGCTGCAGCCGCACCCCCGTGACACTTCTCATCCCGGGCAAACTTTTTTTTTTCCATCTATTTTTTTTTTTTAAATATTATGATTATGCCTCCTGGCTGGCGGCCCATGCAAATTGGCCCATTTGCATATTAGTAGCTTCATTTGGGCGGCCTCCCAACCGCCCCAGAGAAAGAGGGTGGGGCAGAGCAGGAGGGAGGGAGGCCTCTGTGTGTGTGTGTGTGTGTTTCTGTTTGTGCACTGTGTTGTGTTTGTGTGCAAGGGTGGTGGTGGTGGGGGGAAGCAGCCAGACCTACAAAGGCCTGTTTACCTGACGGAGCAGGAGGCTTTGAATCTTAAACCTGCCCTTTCAAGAAACGGGCCAGTTTCTCTCCCCTTCTTACATGCATAACTTAGAAGGAGACATCTGGAATGTGGGATCTTTTTAGCCACAGCTGCAAACTCCCAGTTGGTGTGTGTGTGTGTTTGCTCTGGTTCTGTAAGACCCTAAAACCCACCTAGACATATTGGGGGGGGGGGAGGCCTGACCGAGCCAATATAGATGCCCACCTGCCCTGGAGCAGGACTGTGTGGGCTTAGAACGATGTGGTGGGGCGAAATGCATTTTGGATTGCGCCACAGGGTGAATAAGACTCCACGATAGCAATCTCCCCAAAACAGAAAAAGGCCCAGGAAGAAAAGATGGGAGGAGACGGACTTACCAATAGATCTAGGGAGACTTACCGGCAGAGGAAGAAATATTATTATTATTTATTCCATTTATATTCCGCCCATCTCGCGGGGGGGGGGGGGGAAGCACCTCTGGGCAGTTTACGGCATCGTAAAATCAAGCACACCAAGTAGTAAATTATTAAGTCTTAAACGTTAACCAGCAATAGGAAAAACCATCCCTCACTCTGCAGGTGCTTAGCGTGATCCGGGAAAGCAAAAGACTCCGTTGCCTTTAAAGCAATATTTTTTTCAACATTGGCGGCTTTTAACAAGTATGGACTTCAACTCCCATGTTCCTCAGCCACCCATGGGGAATTGACCAGTCGTGTTCACCTCCTTTTAACGGGAGTTCCTGGTCTGGTGCGAACACGGTTGCGGCTAAGGAGTTGAAAAGTGGGTTCACACTTTGGATCCAGTTTTTTGTCTGTGTCTCTTTTGATCTAAGCGGAAAGAAAACATGGCACTGATTTGATGGCAAGGTCAAAGGCTCTGTGATTGTAGAACCTCAAGGAGAAGAGAAATTAAGGCCCTCACTCTCAGCTCAAGAAGGATAACAGGAAGCAGGCCCAGATAGACCAGGGGTGTCCAACCTGAGCAGCTTTAAGACCTGTGGACTTCATGGCTGGTTGGGGAATTCTGGGAGCTGAAGTCCACAAGTCTTAAAGTTACCAAAGTTGGACAACTTTGCTCTTAGACTTTTCATCTGACCCAGAAGACTTTTTGGATGTTCAAACGAATTAGTTAGCTCACTTGGTCTGATAGTAGGACTAGCAGTTGAGTAGGACAATTCCCACCATAAGTATTGTATCTTAAGTCCCATTTTTGGAGAGAGAAAACCAGTGTTGAAAGGGACCTTGGAGGTCTTCTGGTCCAACCTTCTTCTCAAGCAGGAGACCCTATTCTATTTCAGACAACTGGCCGCCCAGTCTCTTCTTCAAAAGCTCCAGTGTTGGAGCACCCACAACTTCTGGAGGCAAGTCATTCCACTGGTTAGTTGTTCTAACTTCTAACTGTCAGGAAATTTCTTCTTAGTTCTAAGTTGCTTCTCTCCTTGATTAGTTTCCATCCGTTGCTTCTTGTCCTGCCTTCAGGTTCTTTGGAGACAGACCTAAATCCCTGCAGAATGATCTGGGAATAAGCCTCTGAAGAAGACCATCCTGATATATTTTTTGCTAAGAGCTTACATTTCCACGGCCTAAAGTTGGCCGTAGGAATGGACAGCTATGGTGGCACCTTCTGGACCTGTATCAAAGGAAGATATGAAGTGTGACCTTCCAACGTTCAGCTTTTCTGGATGACCTTCAAGAGTCTTTCCTAACATCTGACACCACAACAGACATTGGAAATAGCCCAACCTCACCAACACAGGAAGTTGGACCCCTAATCTGTTACTAGCCAACGAAAGGCTAACATTTCCATTGGGGCTTATAGAATTCTTTATTGGCCAAGTGTGGTTGGATACACAAGGAATTTGTCTTTGGTGCATCTGCTCTGTGTGTATCAAAAGACAAGATACATTCATCAAGAACCAAAGAGTACAACACTTAAGTCAGAGGGTACAAATAACCAATCAGGAAACAATAGTAATATAAATTGTAAGGATACAAGCAACAAAGTTACATTCCTGTAGTCATAAGTGGGAGGAGATGGGTGATAATAGAATAGAGTAGAGTAGAGTAGAGTAGAGTAGAGTAGAGTAGAGTAGAGTAGAGTAGAGTAGAGTAGAGTAGAATAGAATAGAATAGAATAGAATAGAATAGAATAGAATTCTTTATTGGCCAAGTGTGATTGGACACACAAGGAATTTGTCTTTGGCTCACATGCTCTCAGTGTACATAAGGAGAATAAAAATACATTCATCAAGAATAAAAAGATACAACACTTAGTGATAATCAAGGTTACTAATAAGCTATCAAATCGTATTAGGAAACAAATAAAAACAATATAAATTGAAAGATGGTAGCAACATGGTTATAGTCATAAGTGGGGAGAAATAGATACTAGGAAGGAAGAGAAGAGGAATATGAATACATTCTTAGTCAATTATTGACAGTGTTGAGGGAATTATTTGTTTAGCAGAGTGATGGCGTTCGGGAAGAAACTGTCTTTGTGTCTAGTTGTCTTGGTGTGCTGTGCTCTATAGCATCATTTCGAGGGTAGGAGTTGAAACAATTTATGTCCAGGATGTGAGGGGTCTGTAGATATTTTCTCAGCCCTCTTTTTGACTCTTGCAGTATCAATATCAGGAAACAATTATTTAGAAAGTAGATTAATAATCAGATAGTGATTGGATGAAACTTTTATCTTCTTATTTAATTATCTCCTCCTTTTGGTCCCTCAGATCTGTACAAGTATTGGGTCAGTAAAAGAGTCTATTTCCTTTAATCTTTAAAACCCAACTGATACATATCTGATATATCAAAGAATAGTTTGAATAGTAATTAATAATTAATTGTAAGTAAGTAATTGTAAGTAGTAAGTAATAATTAATTTGAATAGTTTAGGTCTAGTTAGAAGTCAAGGAATTTGTAATCACCGAATCCCTCTTCTTTTAGCGTATGAAATTATTTTTTGTCTTGTCTATTTCACACATTATATTCTGGGGTCCTTGGTGCTCTCTATCCTTGGCTGTTTTCTTGCAGATATTTCATTACCCAACTGGGTAGCATCATCAGTGCTAGAAAGGATGAGGTTGGTAGCATTGATTTTGAGTACTGATAAAGTTCCCTAGTTCGGTAATGAAATGTCTGCAGGAAGACAACCAGACTCAGAGAGCACCAAGGACACCACAGTTGTCGTCGTCGTCCTCCTCCTCCTCCTCCTCCTCCTCCTCCTCCTCCTCCTCCTCCTCCTCCTCCTCCTCCTCCTCCTCCTCCTCCTCCTCCTCCTCCTCTCTGCACACCCCACTCCCGTCTTAACACTGATGATGTTACATAGTTGGGTAGTGAAATATCTGTAAGAAAATAATCCAGCTCAGAGACTATCAAGGATCCCACAGTCTTTTTCCTCCTCCTCCTCCTCCTCCTCCTCCTCCTCCTCCTCCTCCTCCTCCTCCTCCTCCTCCTCCTCCTCCTCCTCCTCCTCCTCCTCCTTCTCCTCCTCTCTGCCACCCCACTCCCTTCTTAACACTAATGATGTTACCTAGTTGGGGAATGAAATGTCTGTAAGAAAATAATCTCTGAGCACCAATGACTGCCAGTTCAACCCTGAGCTGCATATATTCTATCAATTACCTGTCAACCCTGAGCTACAAATATTGGTACATTATATTCTTTTAGGAAGAACAGGAAACGCAGATTAGACTTTCCAGGTTAACCACTTGACTTGGTGATTTTTAACACTATTTTGTTTGGCCCTTTTGAGATTCAATAGTATATAATTTGCTTTCCTTTATGTTTATAGAAACTCTTGGTGAACCTCCCACGCCTCGTCCCGAGCTGAAGATGCGCAGCTGCTCTGAATTTTATTCATGGGTTTCTGAAAAGTAAGTGCCATCGCTGCTGAAAACTGATCACCTGTCCTTGCACCCAACGGGGAAACGGAGGCACTACATTTCCCCCTCCCCCCCCCTGTGCTTCTCTTAGGGACTGTTCACAACGGACGTATTCTGAAAAGTTGCTGCGGATCAAAGGATTATGGGCACGGAGGGAGCTGCCTAGACTATATTCAAATTATGCAAAGCTGTCTATTTGGGTGAGCTTTATGCAAATCGCCAGGGACCTTCATTTTTGAAATTGGAGATTTCAAAATTTATTTCCTCTAAAGTCAGAGTTTAGGCTATTTGGCGGGGTGGGGTGGGTCGAGTCTGCCTTTGGTGTTCTAGAGTCCCACCGGAAAAATCCATTGTAAGAGTATGCAAACTTTAGAGGCTAAAACAATGCAACAGCTGCCTAAGCTTTTTGACAGAACAACAGAGTTGGAAGGGACCTTGGAGGTCTTCTAGTCAAACCCCCTGCTCAAGCAGAAGACCCTATACCTGTGATGGCGAACCTATGGCACAGGTGCCTAAAGTGGCCTGCAGAGCCATGTCGTCTGGCACGCGTGGCTTTGCCCGTTCCTCTTCTGGGTTTCTAGCGCACATGCGATGATCAGCTGGCATTTATGCATGTGGTGCTGGAAATTGGAAGAGCTGGTCTTCCGTTTTCCTGCGTGAGCATGCAGTCGGCCAGCTGATCATCGTGCGCGCATCTGCGCCAGAAACTGGAAGTTCATTTCCAAGCACAGACATGCGCCCTGGACGGCTCCCTCTTCCGGGTTTCGGGCCAGATGGGTGTGCGTGCGAAGTGCACAAGTATACGCGGGCTCCCTTTTTGGCACTTGGTGCCGAAAAGATTCGTCCTCACTGCCCTGTACCATTTCAGACCATTGGCTGTCCGATCTCTTCTTAAAAGCCTCCAGTGTTGGAGCACTTATAACTTCTGGAGGCAGGCAGTTCCACCGGCTAATTAATTGTGCTCACTGTCAGGAAATTTCTCCGTAGTTTTAGGTTGCTTCTCTCCTTGATTGGTGTTCCCTCCGTTGAAAACGGGATGTGTTTTGGCAGGAAAGCAATCCATTGCGTAACTATCGCCTTTTATCCCCTCTTAGTGAGAAAAAAAAATGGGGAATCGGAATTTGTAGATTCCCCCCATGCGACTTTCCCTTTTCCCATCTGTGTCTAGGACTTCCTTGCTGTAGGATGGATTTAGAGTGCCCCCTCGTGGCCATTTGCAGAATCGCTCCAGGTCCGTATCTCCAGACTCTGCTTTAATCATTAGAAGACTTGTAACAGAATAACAGAGTTGGGGACGCAGTGGCTAAGATGCTGAGCTTGTCGATCAGAAAGGTCGGCAGTTCAGCAGTTCGAATCCCTAGCGCTGCGTAACGGAGTGAGCTCCTGTCACTTGTCCCAGCTTCTGCCCACCTAGCAGTTCGAAAGCATGTAAAAATGCTAGTAGAAAAATAGGAGCCACCTTTGGTGGGAAAGTAACGGTGTTCCGTGCACCTTCGGCATTGAGTCATGCCGGCCACATGACCACGGAGACGTCTTCAGACAGCGCTGGCTCTTGGGCTTTGAAACGGAGATGCGCACCGCTCCCTAGAGTCGGGAATGACTAGCACATATGTGCGTGGGTAAAATTTACCTTTACCTAACAGAGTTGGAAGGGACTTTGAAGGTCTTCTAGTCCAACCCTCCACTTAGGCAGGAAACCCTATACCATTCCAGACAAATGGCTATCCAACATCTTCTTAAAAACTTTCAGTGTTGGAGCATTCACAACTTCTGGAGGCAACTTCTGTTCCACTGATTAATTGTTCTCACTGTCAGGAAATTTCTCCTTAGTTCTAGGTTGCTTCTGTCCTTGACTAGTTTCCATCCATTGCTTCTTCTCCTGCCTCCAGGTGCTTTGGAGAATAGCTTGCCCCCCTCTTCTTAGTGGCAGCCCCTCAAATATTGAAACACTGCTATCATGTTCTGGGCTGCATAAACAGAGGGATAGAATCCAAGATCACGTGATGGGTTAATATCACTTTATAAGGCCTTGGTAAGGCCACACTTGGAATCCTGCATTCAGTTTTGGTCGCCACGATGTAAATAAGATGTGAAGACTTTGGAAAGAGTGCAGAGAAGAGCAACAAAGAGGATTAGGGGACTGGAGGCTGAAACATATGAAGAACGGTTGCAAGAACTGGGTATGCCTAGTCTAATGAAGAGAAGGACCAGGGGAGACATGATAGCAGTCTTCCAAATTCTCAGGGGTTGCCACAAAGAAGAGGGGGTCAACCTATTCTCCAAAACACCTGAGGGTAGAACAAGGAGCAATGGGTGGAAACTAATCAAGGAGAGAAGCAACTTAGAACTGAGGAGAAACTTCCTGACATGTTAGAACAATGAATCAGTGGAACAACTTGCCTCTAGAAGTTGTGAATGCCCCAACACTGGAAGTCTTTAAGAAGATGTTGGATAGCCATTTGTCTGGAACGGTATATGGTTTCCTACCTAGGCAGGGGGTTGGACTAGAAGACCTTCAAAGTCCCTTCCAACTCTGTTATTCTATATTCTATATGTCACCCCTAGAAGTTTTTGTTTTCATGACATGTTGGTTAATTCCTCTGAGAATCCTTAAGCACTGAAAGATTAAACAAAAAAAACTGCTGGATTCACATTCATCCTGCTTTAAGATAAATTTCTTTCTGCTGTTCTAGGATCAAGAGTGGTGCTAGTGAGTGCAAGTGGAATAAACTGATTTTACTGTCATTTCTTTGTCATGAGTCACCCAGAACTCCTGAGAATCAGGCAGTATACAGTACAAGTTGATAAAGTGTTATCATCATAAAGCCAAAAAAAGAGAGCCTTCCTCTAATTGTCTTCCCAGGGACCAAGGGAAGAATAAACTCACTCAGTCATAAAACATTGAGGAAGCCAAGAAAGGGGGAACAAAAACTCAGTGAAACAAGGAGTATATACAAGGAGATAACTATTGCTACTGGGAACTAAGACCAGTTAAAGACAAACCCCATAATTAAGAAGCAACTATGTACATAGAATGCCCTCTTTGTTCTTTCAATGGACTGTTGTTTCTAGTTCCATCTCATTACCCCAAAGAATTCACCCCATAGTTGACCTTCCTGACACATAGGATGATGCTCTTACCAATCAATTTCCCCGCTGGAACCAATTAGGGGTACAACTACATTTGCATGGCATTCTAGAGAAGGATTGTATGGTGATCAATTATTTTTTTATTTTTTAGATTAGTGTCAGTTGCCTCTGGTACCGCAGTACTACGTTTCAACCTCTCTCCAATGTAAAGAAACTTTTGTGATCCCAGGACACTACCATGGTCATAAATATGAGTCAGTGGACATGTTTCGGACCACGTGTTGTGACTCAGCAGATGTCTGCTGTGAGTCTTTTCGGGATACAAGATTCATTATGCAGCTGGGGCTTGTTAGAGGCAGGTTTGGAGATAAAAGGACGGATGCTGCCACGTCGCAGGAGTCAACGTTCCTTCGTGTGTTCCTTGTTTGCTACAACATTGCTTGATTATTAATCGTGATTCATGGAAGATACACTTGGATAAGTGCTTTGGTGTTTCCTGTAACCCTGATTCGGGGAGACTTTGGAAGAAGTGCATTGCTTGTAAGAGTTCTGTCTTGCATTCTTGTCGGAGACTTGTATTTATGTTATTTTTGGGCTCGAAGCCAGTCTGAGCCGAGAACTGATAAAGAAAAGTTCCTTTTTAAGTTTGCCCTTGCGTTTGTTAAGAGCCGTGAAGCGGGGACACAACACCATGAGTATGCCCAATGGTCGCAAGTGTGGGAAAAGGGCCATCAGTCACTTTTTTCCAATGCCGTTGTAACTTTGAACTTTGAACATGATCTGGAGGATTGAAAATCTCCATAGACCTCTTGGCAGTGATTTTGACTTGACTTTATCGATGGCAGTGAAGGAGGATGTGAGTGACATTTCATCACCCTGGACCTTCTCCGATTCCACAATCAGTTAATTAATTAGCTGTGGGGTGGAGTTCAGCCATTGCATTTTCTCTTGACAGGTATGTGAAGCCTAAGAGCAGATGATCCAATGAAAGCAATCGTTACGAGCAACCTTTAAGCCAGTGTTTCTCAACCTTGGCCACTCTAAGACTTATGGACTTCAATTCCCAGAATTCCCCAGCCAGCCATTCTGTGAATCGAAGTCCACAATTCCCAAAATGGCTGGCAAGTGAAGTCCAAATAAATCAGCCAAGATTGAGAAACACTGTGATTTAGGCACTTTTATCAATAAATCAATAAGGCATGCGGTGGCTCAGTGGCTAAGATGCTGAGCTTGTCAATCAGAAAGGTTGGCTGTTCCGTGGTTCGAATCCCTAGCGCCACGTAACAGAGGGAACTCCCGTGACTTGTCTCAGCTTCTGCCAACCTAGCAGTTCGAAAGCACGTAAAAAATGCTAGTAGAAAAATAGGAGCCACCTTTGGTGGGAAGGGAACAGTGTTCCGTGCGCCTTTGGCATTGAGTCATGCCGGCCACATGACCACGGAGACGTCTTTGGACAGTGCTGGTTCTTCAGCTTTGAAACGGAGATGCGCACCACCCCCTAGAGTCGGGAATGACTAGCACATATGTGCGTGGGGAAAATTTACCTTTACCTAACAGAGTTGGAAGGGACTTTGAAGGTCTTCTAGTCCAACCCTCCACTTAGGCAGGAAACCCTATACCATTCCAGACAAATGGAGGGATAGAATCAAGATCATGTGATGGGTTGATACCACTTTATCATGCCTTGGTAAGGCCACACTTGGAATCCTGCATTGGTGAGCTACAAGAAGAGCCGAGGTGGCGCAGTGGTCAGGGTGCAGTACTGCAGGCCACTTCAGCTGACTGTTATCTACAGTTCAGCGGTTCTAATCTCACCAGCTCAAGGTTGACTCAGCCTTCCATTCTTCCGAGGTGGGTGAAATGAGGACCCAGACTGTGGGGGGCGATATGCTGACTCTGTAAACCGCTTAGAGAGGGCTGAAAGCCCTATGAAGCGGTATATAAGTCTAACTGCTATTGCTATTGCTATTGCTACAAAGCCAGCTGTGCTCTGAAGCATGTTCCTTACACTCTGATATCTGCACTGGCAAAGGATTTTGGGAATATTAATCCTCCGATTTTGTAGTTCAACCTTTCCGAAACGTTCAGGGCTTTAACAGGCGTAAAACCAATTTTGAAAATCAAAACAGTGTGATCCAATTTTCCACTGAAGCACATCATCATTATTCAATGAATCAGGGTACTGATGAAAGCCAGAAACTCCGCCATTGATTTACAGAGGTGCCTCTTTCTGGAGATTCTTAGAAAATGTCACGTTTCTGTTATCCCAAGGTGCGAATTTTATGAGCCAGAGAAGTGGGGGGGGGGGGGAAGTGAGATTGGGCTCTAAGGGAAAAGTAATAGATAAAAATGCATGTTCCATAGGTCCCGGTGGTGATTCAAAATTTCTTTTACTACCAATTCTCTGGCCGTGGCTTGGTGGCAGGAGAAGGATATTGCAAAATCTCCATTCCCACCCCATTCTGGGGCCAGCCAGAGGTGGTATTTGCGGGTTCTCCGAACTACTCAAAATTTCCGCTATTGGTTCCCTAGAACCTGTCGGAACCGGCTGAATTTCAACCCTGATATGTCCTCATGAATTCGCACAGCAAAATGGACTTCGCCAATGGATTCAGAGCGCATGGGTATGCTTAGGAAAGCGTTGACTTTTTGAGGCTGCCTTATGCGCATTTCCTGGCAAAATACATGGGGAAATCCCATTGGGGGGAGGAAAATCCACTTAGGCTTAGGGTTACTTCCCCATGAACTCAGACAGCAAAATGGGTTAGGAGCGCATTGGTATTCTTTAGAGATATGTCAGTTTCTTAATTAACTGGCCGACTTTCTCCAGTAATCCTCATTGGTAAGAAATCATGTAAATATGGCACATTTTTAACACCAACAGAAATGATGCTTGATTTCCCATTCATGCTGAGATACAGCTATAAAAATAGTGAAGGAATCACAGTCAGAAATGCACACATTTCAGGGCAATGTTAGGAAAACTCATAAACTCCTCTTTTTTTTTTTTTTGAAAATCAGTTTATTCAGTTTACATATCATAAATAATTTGTTTTGGGAGGGGGAAAAGCCCACCTTTCATTCACGTTTACATTTATTTCATTTACCGCAGTCATTTTTTTTAAGCGCGCCCAAAGAACGCCAATCAAAAACACTTACCGCAAGTGCACAGTTCACTCTCTCTCTCTCTCACATCCACACAATTCCAGGAAATAGACAGATAAATATTATCTTTTAAAATAGGATTCTTAAAGGCGTGAAGGTCAGCGGTCTGAAATGCCCAGATTACAGAGAGAAAGGAGCTTGCAGAAATGGAAGGAAAACGAAGAAAGCATCACAGATCTACTGTTGATCTGAAATAAATCCCTTTAAAAAAAGAAAAGATGCAGGCAGAAATCCAACAGGGAACGTTCTCTGCCCTCAATGCAAAGTTATGGTGACAAGAATGGTCTGTGTTTGAATTTCCGTACATCCAAAAGTGTGGGAACATGTGTGTGTTTCCTGGCTGGGGAAAAAAAACAACAACTTTCCATCACAATTCATTGTCTTTCTTTGCAGCACAGTTATGGAGCTAAGCAACACAACAATACACTAAGCACAAGTCAGCAAAAGGAGGAACAACAAACACACAACCCCCAAAGTGAACTTCATGCTTGGCAGGGTTCCCTCAACACAATGACCCACAAAAGACCCAGGCCGAGTTTATTGCGTTGTAGAACTAGACAATCTTGGTGTCCCAGTTTGACACCATTTTTCTGGGTTTTGTTGAGAGCACCAATGGGGGCACGGAGCTGGTTGGCCCTTAGCGCTGCTATGGGTTTGTGCACATCTGTAGCATGGCTTCGCATGTAGGACTTCAAAGGATGCTACTTTGAGTCTTAACAGAGGGACAAAGAGCCAGGTGTGAACTGACTGTACGCAACGTCACACTTCTGCTGCTTCCCCACTTCGTATCTGGGTACTTCATCCATTTCTGTAACCCAAACATTTTGCTAGTTTTTCTTCAATATTTGGGGCATTCATATTTTGACATATTGTGGTTCCCATTACTTTAATATTCTTCCTTTCTTGATTTCTTTTTCTTTCTTTCTTTCTCTTTTTTTCTTTCCTTCCTTCTCTTTTTCTTTCTTTCCTTCCTTCCTTCTCTTTTTCTTTCTTTCTTTTTCTTTCTTTCTTTTTCTTTCTTTCTTTTTCTTTCTTTCTTTTTCTTTCTTTCCTCCAGTCTGTCTTTCTTTCCTTCGTTCTTTCTCTCTCTTTCCCTCCCTCCATCTCCCTATCTCTTTTTAAATTTTGTATTGTTATGCTTCGTCTTTTTTATCCCCCTGTTTGTACCCCCCTCCCTGACTGAATTGTGAGCCGCCCTGAGTCCCCTTCGGGGGGGGGGGAAAGGGCGGCATATAAATGTAATCAATCAATCAATCAATCAATCAATCAATCAATCTCCCTGTTTCTATCTGTCTGTCCGTCTGTCTCTCTCTTTCACACACACACACACACACTGCATTGCTCTGTCCAATCACAATTTTGCGGGGGAGAGGAGGCACAGAAAGAGATTAGAAAGAGTAAAGGAAGCATTTGGCTTTCTAATCAGGAGGGAAAGGAAGGCCCTGGGCCAGGAAGCGTTTAGGGATCAGTCTTTTTAAATGGATCTGATTGTCTGCAATCTTCAGTCCTTGGAAGGGAGGTGGGTGCAATCTTTTACTAAGGCAGAGCGATAAGGGGAAAAAGGGGAGGGGGGATTGGCACCCTTAAGAGGCCAGAGATCTATATATCAGAGGCATTTTGGCAAACGGCCATCGTCAAAGCTGTCCAGGGATGGCTTTATCCCTTGGATATTGGTCATGGGGCGTAACTGACAGTCGGTTGTAGAAGATCAGCCGTCCTACAGCCTTCTCAAATAATCTCTTCTTCTTGCATAAAATGACGTAGGATATCAGTGGGATGTCCTTCCAGATTCCGACGTCATCATGGCTTTAACTTCCCTCCTTCTGGTGGCTCCAGGTAGCAATGGTAGAACATTCTGGAACTTCACGAGCTTTGTCCAGAACAGTGTTTCTCAACGTTGGCAACTTGAAGATGTCTGGACTTCAAATCCCAGAATTCTGGGACTTGAAGTCCGGACATCTTCAAGTTGCCAAGGTTGAGAAACACTGGTCCAGAAGATTCTTTATCCGTTCTGCTACCTACCTGGGGTCTAATCCTGTCTAGGAGGTTGTCCAGGAAGGACATCCATTTGTCTTTGTCTTCATTCAGGAAAAAAAAAAATAGCAGGCAGAAATCTCATCGCGGTCAAGACGCTTCATTGGTCAAGTCAAGATGGAGAACAGTCTTCATTCTGATGTTCCTCATCTTTCTTCTGACCGCCTGGAAATCCGAAGGTGCCACCTTCCACAGGCGAAGAGGGAGAGGCTCACTCCAAAACATGCTTAGGAGGCATCTCATGGGGGTTCTCCCTCCCTCCTTCCATGCCCTGCCCCTTCTTCCTCTTTTCAGTCCCAAGTGGCCACCTTGGTAGTCCTAATCCAGAGCTCCAGGAAAGAAGGTCGAAGAGAAATCCTGCTCAGCTGTCCTGCTAAGTCTCTTCATCCCACAGGCACAGCTGCTTCTGGGGCACGTAGTAATCAAAGCTGTAGGCCTTCTGGCAGCTGCGGATGCCACACTTGTAAGAGGTCGCCTTTCCAGCCGCATCCCGGCTCTTGCAATACTTCAGCATGCAGGGATACCACTCAATGTTCAAGGCGTAGCTGCAGATACAAGGTTTCCAGCGGTCTGCGCAGAGCCGGCAGTGCTGCAGGCCAGGCAGGTCGGCAGACTGAGGCAGGACCTCAAACATGGAGCCGTCCACCCCTGCAGGAGAGACAGGAAGAAGAGAGGGAGAAAGGTCAATCCCCCCCCAATGCGTTCTGACAAACTCTGTCCTTCTCCTGCAGAAGCTGGGAAGCGCCCGTCACTACTCCACACTACTAATTGTGGGCAAAATGTCTGAACATGCGGGACATCTCATTCCCAAGTTAGGATGGTGCTCC
The DNA here is from genome assembly GCF_009769535.1 of Thamnophis elegans. NCBI lineage: Eukaryota > Metazoa > Chordata > Lepidosauria > Squamata > Natricidae > Thamnophis > Thamnophis elegans. The sequence continues at coordinate 46,261,982 of NC_045553.1, forward strand.
ATCCTCAAAACAGACCAGCAATAGTATTTCTGGAATGGTTGAGCCTCGAATGGACGCAAAGATCTCTTTCTGCTAGCAAAACGTTCTGAATGGTCTCCCCACAGGGGCTTTTTCAACTGGGCTTCCTGGTTGACGTTTCGCTTCTCATCCAAGAAGCTTCTTCAGCTCTGGCTTGGAAGCTTGGATGAGAAGCAAAGTGTCTCCCAAGAAAAACCAGGAAGTCCCAAGTTGCCTCTTGAAAAAAAAAATCACCTTCGGGACAGCCATGACCAGGATGGCTGAGAATCTCCATATATAGGAAGCCTCACTGACTCTCTAAAAGGATGTAAAGGACCAGCTGTCTGCAAAGAGTATAAATCCTTCCCTTCCCCACCATCCAGTCAGAGCTGAAGAAGCTTCTTGGATGTGAAGTGAAACATCTTCCAAGAAAAAACAGGAAGTCCAAGTTGCCTCTTGAAAAAAAAATGCACCTTTGGGGCAATCCTGCCCTAAATGATGGAGAATCTGCATAGATTTTATCTATCTATCTATCTATCTATCTATCTATCTATCTATCTATCTATCTATCATCTATCTATCTATCTATCTATCTATCTATCTATCTATCTATCTATATCTATCTATCTATCTATCTATCTATCTATCTATCTATCTATCTATCTATCTATCTATCTATCTATCTATCTATCTATCTATCTATCTATCTATCTATCTATCTATCTATCTATCTATCTATCTATCTATCTATCATCTATCTATCTATCTATCTATCTATCTATCTATCTATCTATCTATCTATCTATCTATCTATCTATCTATCTATCTATCTATCTTATCTCTCTCTCTCTCTCTCTCTATATATATATATATATATATATATATCTATCTATCTATATCTCTATCTATCTATCTATCTATCTATCTATCTATCTATCTATCTATCTCTATATCTATCTATCTATCTATCTATCTATCTATCTCTCTCTCTCTATCTATCTATCTATCTATCTATCTATCTCTATATCTATCTATCTATCTCTATATCTATCTATCTATCTATCTATCTATCTCTATATCTATCTATCTATCTCTATATCTATCTATCTATCTATCTATCTATCTATCTATCTATCTATCTATCTATCTATCTATCTATCTATCTCTATATCTATCTATCTATCTATCTATCTATCTATCTATCTATCTATCTATCTATCTATCTATCTATCTATCTATCTATCTATCATCTCTCTCTCTCTCTCTCTCTATCTCTATCTATCTATCTATCTATCTATCTATCTATCTATCTATCTATCATCTATCTATCTATCTATCTATCATCTCTCTCTCTCTCTCTCTCTATCTCTATCTATCTATCTATCTATCTATCTATCTATCTATCTCTATATCTATCTATCTATCTATCTATCTATCTATCTATCTATCTATCATCTATCTATCTATCTATCTATCTATCATCTCTCTCTCTCTCTCTCTCTATCTCTATCTATCTATCTATCTATCTATCTATCTATCTATCTATCATCTATCTATCTATCTATCTATCTATCATCTCTCTCTCTCTCTCTCTCTATCTCTATCTATCTATCTATCTATCTATCTATCTATCTATCTATATCTATCTATCTATCTATCTATCTATCTATCTAATCTATCTATCTATCTATCTATCTATCTATCTATCTATCTATCTATCTATCTATCTATCTATCTATCTATCTATCTATCTATCTATCTATCTATCTATCTGTTAAATTTCTAGGCCGCCCAATCCCGGAGGACTCCGAGCGGCTTATAAAGAACGAAAAAGAAAAGCAAAATAAAAGAATAATTTAAAAATTCCCAAACATGCATACATTTCTAATCTGGGCTGGACCTTTACAAAAAGGTCAACAGCCCCAGGCCTGCCGGAACAGCCAGGTTTTAACAGCTTTCCAGAAGGCCATGAAGGTGGGTGAGGTCCGGACCTCTAGGGGGGTAGCTGGTTCCACAGGGTCGGAGCAGCCACAGAGAAGGCTCTCCTCCGGGGGGCCCGCCAGCCGACACTGTCCGGCTGACGGCATCCGAAGGAGGCCCACCCTGTGGGATCTTATCGGCCGTTGGGAGGTATGTGGCAGTAGGCGGCCTCGCAGGTACGCTGGTCCTGAGCCATGTAGGGCTTTAAAGGTGATAACCAACACCTTGAATTGCGTCCGGAGACCAATTGGCAGCCAGTGCAGCTCGCGGAGGACAGGTGTGATATGGGTGTATCTTGGTACACCCAAAATCGCTCGCGCGGCTGCATTCTGGACTAGCTGTAGTCTCCGAACACTTTTCAAGGGTGGCCCCATGTAGAGCGCATTGCAATAATCCAGCCTTGAGATGACAAGGGCATTCGGAATGGTCTGTTTTAGAGTCAGGGGTCTTCCTATGGGAATATTTTGCACACTTAATCCTTAAGGAAAGCTTCTCTATTTCTATGAAAGTTTTGAATTAGCCCTTCTATCTTAAGCCCTCAGCTGACGTTCAGCTTCCATTCTCCAGACCTACAAAGCAGCATTTGCTTCAAAAGGGTTAAACATACCAGACAATCGAGTATTGGATTACAAGCAGGCATCATCCCCGCGCGGGAGGCAATACGGCATGGAAGGACCATATCCATATCCTTTTCCTGATGGTCGAAGGACTTCCTTACCTTTCTCCATCCAGAACTTCACATCTTCTTCTCGACTGTAGATGGTCTCCTTGGCCTCCGAACAGATGTTGTATATGTGAGAGCTAAGCTGGGCCCCTTTGCTGAAGTTGACAGCTACGTCCATACGGAGGTGTTCGAGGGGACGGATCTCTTCTGCTTGCCGCACCGTCTGTGGGTTTTTCTGGCAAGGAGAAAAAAAATGGAGGGACATCAGCGTTTCCATTTCCGGGTGTTGATTTTAAACTCAGGGGCTGCTTTGAGTCCTCCATAGCTCTGATCTAGATATGTCCTTGGTGCTGTCTGAGTTTGATTGTTTTCTTGCAGACGTTTCATTACCCAACTAGCTAACATCATCAGTGCTAGAGGGGAGCACAGTAGAGACAAACACCGCTCCCTTCTAACACTGATGATGTTGCCTAGTTGGGTAATGCGATGTCTGCAAGAAAACAACCACACTCCAAATTCTCTTCAGGGGTATTTGGCGCACTCTCAGCTTGTCTGCTTTCTTGCAGACATTTCATTACCCAACTAGGTAACATCATCAGTGCAGGGGAATGGGGTTTGGGGGGAGGGAGAGGAGGAGGACTGTGCAGTCCTTGGTGCTCTCTTTAGCAAGCCTTCTTGCTGACGTTTCATGATCCAACTAGGTAACATCATCAGTACTAGAAGAAAGAGGGGTTTGCTCTCAGTTTATGTACAAGTGGCTTGTCCTGTAGGTGGGAGTGTTGGTTTTTTTTATGGTGTCCTCCCTGAGCTTGGCTGTTTTATAGCAAAGAGCCGAGGTGGCGCAGTGGTTAGGGTGCAGTACTGCAGGCCACTTCAGCTGACTGTTATATGCAGTTCGGTGGTTCAAATCTCACCGGCTCAAGGTTGACTCAGCCTTCCATCCTTCCGAGGTGGGTGAAATGAGGACCCAGACTGTGGGGGCGGATATGCTGACTCTGTAAACCGCTCAGAGAGGGCTGAAAGCCCTATGAAGCGGTATATAAGTCTAACTGCTATTGCTATTGCTATTGCTATTTTTTATTTTATTTTTTCCCTTCTACAACACTTTACAGTCATTACATCAACATTGTTATGTCATCATACCTGTACATGTATATAATATTTCGCTTCTATATTTACACACTTTATACACAGTTATATATATATATATATATATATATATATATATATATATATATATATATATATATATATATATATATATACACACACACACACACACACACACACACACATACACACACACACACACACACATATATAGTTTTTTTGGCTTAATTAATTTTATTCCTGTTTTGCAGCCATTTGTACCAATTGTTCCAAATTTCATAATATTCCAACTCCCAGACTGGGAGCTTTATTGCAAAGCAGCAGCACTAACGTGGATCAGGGATTGGATAAATTTAAAAAAATAAAAGAATACTAACATTAGAGGGGCCACGATTTGCAAACGGGATGGCATTTTTTTTCCCATGGGAAGAGGGTAAAAAGAAACACAAATACTTTCACAGACACTATACTAGAGATGCACTGATACAGGTCTGGAATAAAATTAGAGAAAAACATTACATCAGTGTTTCTCAACCTTGGCAACTTGAAAGATGTCCGGACTTCAACTCCCAGAATTCCCCAGCCAGCGAATGCAGGATTAGACCCCAGGTAGGTAGCAGAACGGATAAAGAATCTTCTGGACCAGTGTTTCTCAACCTTGGCAACTTGAAGATGTCCAGACTTCAACTCCCAGAATTCCCCAGCCAGCGAATGCAGGATTAGACCCCAGGTAGGTAGCAGAACGGATAAAGAATCTTCTGGACCAGTGTTTCTCAACCTTGGCAACTTGAAGATGTCCAGACTTCAACTCCCAGAATTCCCCAGCCAGCATTCGCTGGCTGGGGAATTCTGGGAGTTGAAGTCTGGACATTTTCAAGTTGCCAAGGTTGAGAAACACTGCATTACATGAAAATACCAACATGGCTTTCCACTATGGAAGCCACGACACGTCCCAACACACCAGAGCTTGGCGGTTTTATTGTAGGCATTTCATTACCCAACTAGGTAACATCATCAGTGCTAGTTACCAATAATTGCCAATTATCATCAGGCCAAATTACCACTACCGATTCGCCTGAACCAGTGCAAACCAGGAGAAATACATCTCTGCCCCCCCCCCCATGCATGCGTACACGTCTCCTGTATGCGCCCTTCCCCCCGTGCATGTGCGGCAAAAGCCTGAAAACCAGCCGGCCGACTCTGCATGCCATAGGTTTGCCATCACGGATCTAAGTCACTCCAGGAAGTTTTGCACAGAAGGCGAATCTCCCAAAGGATGCGTTACCATTGGAAGCACAAGATGTATTTTGAATATTATAAGAATATAAGAATAGCAAAAGGAACTTCCGACATCCACTTAAAACATTCTTTTTTCTAAAAAGAAAAAGACGCCTATTATACAATACAATGGCAGAGTTGGAAGGGAACTTGGAGGTCATCTAATCCAACCCCCTGCCTAGGCAGGAAACCCTATACCGTTTCAGACAAATGGCTATCCAACATCTTCTTAAAGACTTGCAGTGTTGGGGCATTCACAACTTCTGGAGGCAACTTCTGTTCCAGTGATTAATTGTTCTCACTGTCAGGAAATTCCTCCTCAGTTCTAAGTTGCTTCTCTCCTTGATTAGTTTCCACCCATTGCTTCTTGTCCCACCTTCCGGTGCTTTGGAGAATAGCTTGACTCCCTCTTCTTTGTGGCAGTCCCTGAGATATTGGAAGACTGCTATCATGTCTCCCCTAGTCCTTCTTTTCAATAAACTAGACATACCTAGTTCCTGCAACTGTTCTTCATATGTTTTAGCCTCCAGTCCCCTAATCCTCTTTCTTGCCCTTCTCTGCACTCTTTCTAGAGTCTCCACATCTTTTCTACATCGTGGTGACCAAAACTGGATGCAGTATTCCAAGTGTGGCCTTACCAAGGCCTTATAAAGTGGTATTAACACTTCACGTGATCTTGATTCTATCCCTCTGTTGATGCAGCCTAGAACTGTGTTGGCTTTTTTGGCAGCTGCTGATATTCATCAAACATTTCCTTTGGGATCCACCAGGGGGCCCCTATTCTTATACATTCTCTTTTTTTAATTGTACGTTTTTCTTCATTTTATATCACAACGTCAACTTTGCAACAGCGATATTCTGGTTGCATCAGCCCTTTTGAAAATATACATGATGTTATATATCCTGATTACATCCATTTTTCTCTTATTCATACGATGTTCAACATAGGGGGGAAAAAATAGCTACAATTAAAATGAATATTCTACCCCAAATTTTATTCCTATTCCAAGTAATCCCGATAAAATTAGGGAAAAACTTTTCTTTGAAGAACCGAATAGAACGATATCGTGTTTCCCCCAAAATAAGACAGGGTCTTATTTTCTTTTGACCCCCGAAATAAGCGCTTGGCCTTATTTTCGGGGAGGCCTTATTATTTTTGAGGTGAAGGAGGCGGCGAGCGGGATCACCTCATGGCTGCTGCTGTGTTGCGCATCGCTGGGCTTGCCGCTTTTTTTGAATTTTTTTTATTGTTTTAAATAAACAAAAACACAAAAAAGAATCATCCTTCATTACACCCTGTCGAAAGCGTGTCGATTGGTTGCAAACAGTTTTCGTGCGTTTCTATCATAATTATTACATATATTTCCTTCCCATTGAATTGTACGTTTTACATCAAAAATCTTCATGTATTTTGCTATCAATACACCGCCATTCTCATTTAACCGAAATGATTTAAACGTGTTTTTTATCTGATATCATTTGCATTCGAAAACACAACCACCCACTGGCATTCATTGACAATCTCAACAAATCTTCTATAGCATTACATCTTATTGCATATTCTAAAAGAGAAAAAATCAATTAATAAAATATCTAAATATTTCCTTCCCGGAAGGAGAGAAGAAAGAGAAGAAAGGGGGGTAGGAAGGAGGGAGGGAAGGAGGGAGGGAAGCAAGGAGGGAAGGAAGGAGGGAAGGAAGGAGAGAAAGAGAGAAGAAAGGAGGGAAGGAAGGAGTGAAGGAAGGAGAGAAGGAGAGAAGGAGAGAAGAAAGGAGGGAGGGAAGGAGGGAATGTAGGAGAGAAGGAAGGGGGGAAGGAAGGAGGAAAGGAAGGGGGAAAGGAAGGAGAGAAGGAGAAAAGAAAGGAGGGAAGGAAGGAAGGAGGGAAGGGGAGTAGGAGAGAAGAAACGAGGGAAGGAAAGAGAGAGGGAGGGAAGAAGAAGTAGGACCGTTTTAAATTAAAAATAAAAAAATATTTCCTTCCCATTGACTAGTACATTTTACATCAAAAATCTTCATGTATTTTACCATCCATTCTCATTTAACTGAAATGATTTAAACGTGCTTTTTATCTGATATCATTTACATTCAAAAACACAACCACCCGCTGGTATTCATTGACAATCTCAACAAATTCTGTAGCAATACATCTTATCACATATTCTAAAAGGAAAAAAAATCAATTAATAAAATATCTAAATATTTCCTTCTTTGGCATTTAGTCATGCCGGCCACATGACCACCGAGACGTCTTCGGACAGCGCTGGCTCTTCGGCTTTGAAACGGAGATGAACACCGCCCCCTAGAGTCAGGAACAACTAGCACGCATGTGTGAGGGGAACCTTTACCTTAGTTGCGATGCGGATGGAAGAGCATCTTCTTCTTACCTGTCTGAGTTTGGCCATGGACTCGCTGGGAATGATTTCGTTGCGATGCAGCCTGGTGACGAAGCAGAGAGCTTGGAATTGGCTCTGCCCCCTTTCCAGTTCCCCGAGGATCAGGGCTCGGAATATCTTCACCTCCTACGAGAGAGAGAGAAAAAAACCCCTTTCTCCATGAGTCTTTGGATTCAGCAGACAAGGAAAGCCAAGCGCTTGGGCCCATCTCAAAGTCTTCCCATTGTGGTGATGGGGCTGGCATGGAAATCTGGACCATTATGCAGCATGGAAGAATACCAGGTGGCAATCCTACCCCAGGAATCCATTTGCCAAACTTGGCATCTGGCGAGAGCCTGGCAAGAGGAAGCTGGCAACTGGTTCTCCTTCTTCTTCTTTTGGGGGGCTTCCTGACCAAGAGAAGTCTAGCTGCAGCTGTAACAGGAAGGAGCTGATAGATGAACAGGACAAGTTTCTGCTAAATGAAGGGAAGGAAGGAAGGAAGGAAGGAAGGAAGGAAAGAAAGAAAGAAAGAAAGAAAGAAAGAAAGAAAGAAAAAAGAAAGAAAGAAGGATGATGGGGAGCAGGAAGGAAGCCAGGAAGGGAGGGATGGAGGAAAGAAAGAAAGAAAAAAAGAAAGAAAGCTAATGGATAGGAAGAAGGAAGGAAGGACAGGAGGGAGGAAGGAAGGACAGAAGGAAAGAGAAAGAAAGAAAGAAAGAAAGAAAGAAAGAAAAAAGAAAGAAAGAAAGAAGGATGATGGGGAGAAGGAAGGAAGCAAGGAAGGGAGGGGTGAAGGAAAGAAAGAAAGAAAAAAAGAAAGAAAGAAGGCTGATGGATAGGAAGAAGGAAGGAAGGACAGGCGGGAGGGAGGAAGGACAGAAGGAAAGAGAAAGAAAGAAAGAAAGAGAAAGAAAGAAAGAAAAGGTAGGTAGGTAGGCAGGCTGGCTGGCTGATGGATAGGAGAAAGGAAGGGTAAATGATCAATAGGAGGGAGGGAGGGAGGGCAGAGAGATGAGAAGAATAAAGAAGAAAGAAAGAAAGAAAGAAGAAGAAAGAAGCATCAGCAGGCAAGTTGCTGCTGATGATAGAGAGAAAAATGATCATAGAGGGAGAAGAGAAAAAAGGAGAAGAAGAATAGAAGAAGAAGAAAAAGAAAGAAGAAAGAAAGAAGAAAGAAGAAGCAATCAGGCAGGCATTGGCTGGCTGATGGATAGAGAGGAAGTAAATCATAGGAGGAGAAAGATAGAAAGGAAAGAGGAAGAAGAAAGAAAGAAAGAAAGAAAGAAAGAAAGAAAGAAAGAAAGAAAGAAAGAAAGAAAGAAAGCAGTCAGGCAGGCAAGTTGGCTGGCTGATGGATAGGAGAAGGAAGGGTAAATGATCAATAGGAGGGAGGGAGGAAGAGAGAAAGGAAGAAAGGGAGGAAAGAAAGAAAGGAAGAAAGAAAGAAAGAAAGAAAGAAAGAAAGAAAGAAAGAAAGAGAAAAGGCTGGCTGGCTGGCTGATGGATAGGAGGAAGGAAGGGTAAATGATCAATAAGAGGGAGGGAGGGACTATGATGGAAGAAAAGAAAAATAAATGTAATTTTCCCTTGCCTGGACTTCCTCCCTCAACCCTGAAAGATACTGTCGAAAGCTATGTAAGCCACAAGATTATTATTATTTAATTCAAAAAGAATCTTGTCTGTTTCCGGTTCCTTCCTTCAGCTCCTCCACAGGCGGAGGGCGGCCTTTGTGGGTTTGCAAGAGTGCAAAGGGAAAAAGAAGCCTCAAAGGCAAAGGAAGGACCCCCTGTGATGTACACGTGAGGAGCTCTTGCGTTGTGTTACAAAACGTCTTTTTTCAGCTGTTGTCCCTCACAAATTCAGACTCTCGGGCGCTTGACCTGTTAAGAGGCCACTGATCTGGAATCCAGGAACCCTCCTCAAGGTTGACGAAGCCCTTCCTGGAGAGGGAGTCCTCCTCCCTCTTCCAGACATTCGTGTCCCAGGGCTGAGTCACTGTCTCCCTTCCCATGAATCACTCCGAGGAGCCACGCAAAAGAGGAAACATCTGGACACCTCGCAGCTGTGACCTGGCAGGCTGCGATGAAGAAGAGACGCAGGAGGCCCAAAGCTTCCAAGCACACAAACACATAAAGTTCCTCGGGCTAAGCTGAAAAAGGCAACATGGATGAAGGACCAAATCCTCTGCTTGCAACTTTTCACCCAGTTGCTCCATCTAGGACAGGGATACAATACAATAGCAGAGTTGGAAGGGACCTTGGAGGTCTTGTAGTCCAACCCCCTGCCTAGGCAGGAAACCCTATGCCGTTCCAGACAAATGGCTATCCAGCATCTTCTTAAAAACTTTCAGTGTTGGGACATTCAAAACTTCTGGAGGCAAGTTGTTCCACTGATTAATTGTTCTCAGTGTCAGGAAATTCCTCCTTAGTTCTAAGTTGCTTCTCTCCTTGATTAGTTTCCACCCATTGCTTCTTGTTCTACCCTCAGGTGCTTTGGAGAATAGCTTGACTCCCTCTTCTTTGGGGCAACCCCTGAGATATTGGAAGATGCTATCATGTCTCCCCTAGTCCTTCTCTTCACTAGACTAGCCATGCCCAGTTCCTGCAACCGTTCTTCATATGTTTTAGCCTCCAGTCCCCTAATCCTCTTTCTTGCTCTTCTCTGCACTCTTTCTAGAGTCTCCACATCTTTTTTATATTGTGGCAACCAAAACTGGATGCAATATTACGGCCCAGGGTACCTGTGTGACCACCTACTGCCACCGGTAGCCTCCCACCGTCCAGTGCGATCCCACAGAGTCGGCCTCCTCAGGGTGCCGTTGGCCAGACAGTGCCGGCTAGTGACCCCCAGGGGGAGAGCCTTCTCTGTGGGAGCCCCTTCCCTCTGGAATGAGCTGCCCCCGGAGCCTCGTATAATCCCCGACCTCCGGTCCTTCCGATGCACCCTAAAAAGTTGGCTTTTCCAGCAAGCCAGCCTGGCTTGAATAGAATGAAATCAATCATGAATTTTAAATTGTTAATTTTAATTTAATCCTAAATTTGATTTAAATTGTCAACTGAAGGTTATTGGATTTCCTATTTAATCTTTTTAAACTTTTGTCTTATGTGTTTTTATGTTGCACGCCGCCCTGAGTCCTTTGGGAGAAGGGCAGCATGTAAGTCCAATAGAACCAAGTCAAACCAATGTCTCAAGTGACATGGCAGTGTGTGCTACTTCGGGCACGCGTGCCACAGGCTCGCCATCACGGATCGGGGACGACTCATCCTTGTCACGTTTCTACAGGTAGTCCTCGGCGTATGACAGTTCACTTAGTGACCGTTTGAAGTCACAACCAAAGGGGTTGGATAGCCGTTTAGTCTGAAACGGGTATAGGGTTTCCTGCCTAAGCAGGGGGTTGGACTAGAGGACCTCCAAGGTCCCTTCCAACTCTGCTATTGTATTACGTCGTATTGACTGATATGACTATTTTTCACACTAAGAGCCGAGGTGGCGCAGTGGTTAAATGCAGCACTGCAGGCCACTTCAGCTGACTGTTATCTGCAGTTCGGCGGTTCAAATCTCACCGGCTCAAGGTTGACTCAGTCTTCCATCCTTCCGAGGTGGGTGAAATGAGGACCCAGACTGTGGGGGGCAATATGCTGACTCTGTAAACTGCTTAGAGAGGGCTGAAAGCCCTATGAAGCGGTATATAAGTCTAACTGCTATTGCTATTGCAGCCAAAGGTACGCCATTTACATTCCACAACTGATTCGCACTTGTGACGGTCGCAGTTCACTTTGGCGACCTTGTGGCAAGCAAAGTCCACGGGCAAGCTGGATTCACTTAACAACCAGGTTGCTCGCCTGCAGCGTCTCGCCTTAACAATTGTGGCAAGGAAGGTTGCAAAATGGAGCAGGAGTCCGTTAGCCGATGCCTCACTTAGTGACATGCATTCAGGCTTCCATTGTGGCCCTGCGTCGTGCGAGCAACCTGTGCTTCCCCGCTAGAGCCTTTGCCCCCCCCCCACCGAAATCCCCCGTGGGTGGAAGACTTCGGAGAGGAAGTGCTGTGTTGCACACCGCTGTGGAAATTTGGAGCTTAGCCCTCCATTCAACTCTGGTATTTCCAGGAAGGGAGAGAAATCCTATCCAGGGACGTCCAAACTTCCCTGCAAACGTCCTCCAGAACTACCAGGCAGGCCTGCATTGCAAGGGAGGCTACGTTGCAACCAGGCGAAGTTCAACAGAGAGCGCTCCGCTCTGCCTTTTCCACCCAACCTCCTCGGACATCTACAGGCAGCCCTCGACTTCACAACACATTCGCTTAGCAAACAATAAAGGGGAATATTTGCAGCTCAGGGGTGGGAGAGGAGGGGTCCTTGGTGCTCTCTGAGCTGGGTGGTTTCCTTGCAGACGTTTCACAACCGAACTAGGTAGCATCATCAGTGCTAGGAGTGGGATGGAGGAGGAGGAGGAGGAGGAGGAGGAAGAGGAGGAGGAGGAGGAGGAGGAAGAAGAAGTGGAAGAGGAGGGGGAGATGTGTGGGATCTTTGGTGCTCTCTGAGCTTGGTGGTTTCCTTGCAGACATTTCACCACCCAACTAGGTAGCATCATCAATGCTAGAAGGGAATTAGATTTGCAGGGAGGAGGAAGAGGAGGAGGAGGAGGAGGAGGAGGAGGAGGAAGAAGAAGAGGAAGAGGAGGGGGAGATGTGTGGGATCTTTGGTGCTCTCTGAGCTTGGTGGTTTCCTTGCAGACAATTCACGACCCAACTAGGTAACATCATCAATGCTAGAAGGGAACTAGATTTGCAGGGAGGAGGAGGAGGAGGACTGTAGGGTCCTTAGTAATTTCTGAGCTTGCTTGTTTTCTTGCAGACATTTCATTACCCAACTAGGTAGCATCATCAGTGCTAGAAGGGAGGGAGGTTTGCAGGCAGGAGGAGGAAGAGGAAAAGAAGAAGAAGGAAGAGGAGGAGGAAAGACTGTGGGGTCCTTGGTGCTCTTTCAACTCGCTTGTTTTCTTGCAGACATTTCATTACCCAATGACATAGCATCATCAATGCTAGAAGGGAGTGAGGAGGAGGAGGAGGAGGAGGGGGAGGGGGAGGAAGAGGAAGTCAGATTCTAGTAGTGTCCTGCAAGAGACTGTAAATTCGGTGCACACACACACAGAGAGAGAAATAACTACACCACCTTTCTTTTCACACAGAGTTATAATTCTGCGCGTCCTAATCCACATTCTGGAAATAAAAGTTTGTCAGCTCTTTAACTGGGACGGGCTCATCCCCAAACCTGGAAAAACGAAAGTCCGGCTTCTCCAACTGACCCTTCGTTCCTTCGCCTGGAAAGAATTCGCAAGAAACCTAATTCCATCTGACATGTGTCAGGAAGGAGGAAGTGCAGCGAACGTACAATATAGGGGGGGGGGAACCCTTTCTCTGCTTCTCCTCACCCCTCCCCACAGATGTCCATATCCAAGCGGATAATGGATCAATTGGGAATGTAATCAAATCATAGTGAATCCCTCTCCACCCTCCCCCAAGTGGGTATTTTTGATGGGCAAGTGGTCCTTTATTAAGCCACCCCCCCCCCCAAAAAAAAATAACCACCTCTCACCACGATGCAAAAAAGATGTGGAGACTCTGGAAAGAGTGCAGAGAAGAGCAACAAAGATGATTAGGGGACTGGAGGCTGAAATATATGAAGAACGGTTGCAGGAACTGGGTAGGTCTAATTTAATGAAAAGAAGGACTAGGGGAGACATGATAGCAGCCTTCCAATATCTCAGGGGCTGCCCCAAAGAAGAGGGAGTCAAGCTATTCTCCAAAGCACCTGGGGGCAGGACAAGAAGCAATGGGTGGAAACTAATCAAGGAGAGAAGCAATTGAGAACTAAGGAGAAATTTCCTGACAGTGAGAACAATTAATCAGTGAAACAACTTGCCTCCAGAAGTTGTGAATGCCCCAACACTGGAAGTCTATTAAGAAGAGACTGGGCAGCCATTTATCTAGAATGGTGTAGGGTTTCCTGCTTGAGCGGGAGGTTGGACTAGATGACCTCCAAGGTCCCTTCCAACTCTGGTGTTCTGTTATTGGGTATGTCTAGTTTAATGAAAAGAAGGCTAGGCTTTCCTGTCTAAGCAGAGGGGTTGGACTAGAAGACCTCCAGAGTCTTTTCCAGCTCTGTTGTTCTCAACCTCTAATCCTTGGGAGAAGACCAAGAGCAGAGAGTGAAGAAGACAACGTGCTTCTCCCACCCAGCGCTAATGTCCCCTGGGGATTGCTACAACTATTCTGGCCTTAAAAGGACAAGGATCCATAAACCGTGTCCCTTCTGGATTCCTCTCATATGAGGGGCCTGGCACTCTCCTTCTCTCCCCTCTCCACAGGACACGCCCCCCCCATCCCACCCGCTGTGCCTCTGCTTTCTTTGCACTGCCTAAAGTGTGTGTGTGTGGGGGGGGCATGTGGCAGGGCCAAGCAACCCAATTTTAAATATTTACAGATTTCTCTCCGTGCGGAGAGATTTATAGGCTGCAGGCATCTGGGCTGGTCCTGGAGTAAACAGGAAGGCTGCAGAGAAACCGTTTGCATGTGGGTGGCTTTTAGCATCTTGTGGAACGTGTGTGTGTGTGTGAGAGAGAGAGAGAGAGAGAGAGATAAAGAGAGAGAGAGGTGGGTGGGAGATGGAGAGAATGAGAGAGAGAGAGAAAGAATGAGAGAGGGGGAGAGGGAGAGAGAATGAGAGAGAGAGAATGAGAGAAAATGAGAGAGAGAGAATGAGAGAAAGAATGAGAGAGAGGGAGAGAATGAGAGAGAATGAGAGAAAGAAAGAGAAAGATGAGAGAGAGAGAAAGAATGAGAGGGAGAGAGAATGAAAGAGAGGGAGAGACAATGAGAGGGAGAGAATGAGACTTAGAGAATGAGAAAGAGAGAATGAGAGAGAGGGAGACAGAATTAGAGAGAGAGAATGAGAGACAAAGAGAGGGAGAGAATGAGAGAGAGAGGGGGAGAGGGAGAGAATGAGAGAATGAAAAAGAGAGAGAGGGAGAGAGAATGAGAGAGAGAGGGAGAGAATGAGAGAGTCTGAGAGAATGAGACAGAGGGAGAGAGAATGAGAGAGAGAGAATGAGAGAAAGAAAGAGAGAGAGAAAGAATGAGAGAGGGAGAGAGAATGAGAGAGAGGGAGAGGGAGGGAGGGATGGACATTTCAAAAAAGGAAGATTCAACAATTCAACCCAATGTTTTGGCCAAGGAAAGGACATAATGCCTGGGGATTTCCGTGAAAATTTCCAGCAGACCCACAAGCCTCAGTATGACATCAGCACCTCCACAGATGTTCCAGCTGATGGCGGTGATGGCTTGTTTTGGGGGACGTTCTCCGCTCGCTTCCTGCAGGGAGTTTTATTGGGAAATCTGGCTTTGGTGACTAGTTCAGGGACACAAACTGTGTAGGCGGGGAAAGGAATCAGCCTCTAATGTTTCCAAACTTGGCATTGAATTGGGTTGCCTGGAACTCAAGGCTGTTTCTGGAATTCAGTTGAAGCGACCACCTGGCCATTTAACCATCTACCCGACCAGGTCTTGATTTTGGGAAAACACAGGTAGATGGCCAGGTGATCGCTTTAACTCAATTCCAGAAACGAACCTGAGGTCTTATCTTTTTTTGGGTCCCAAAATATGTACCAGGACGTATTTTCAGGGGTCTGTGCGTGTCGTATTTTTTCCCATGTATGCAAGGCCCACTTCTTCTGCTTGCCCTCTGCAGGGCCGGAGGCTGTTCAATGCACCACCAACACCAACACCACAAGGAAGGGGGATGGAGCTGCCCCACACCAGCTTATCTCAAGGCCCCCACAGCAGAGGTGGGTTTCTACCGGTTCAACTGAGTAGGTAGTAACTCAGCCTGCCATGCCCCTGAACTGGTTCTATTGGCAGCGCCATAGGTGTCTTCTTGTTTTCTTTTGCAAATGAGCATGTTCAGAAGCATTTTTCCAGTACTGAGCATGTGCGCATGGTGCATCCCTGAGCGAACTGACGGTGGCAGTAGCCAGAACCCATCCCTGCCCCACAGCCAGGACACATCCGCGCACCGCTCAGTCTCCGCTGGGGCTGTGAGCAAGCAGAAGAAGTGGGCTGGCGGTCACATTATCTCCTGCCGCACATGGCTTCGGGTGCCACTGCCACGAGGTAGCTGTCGAGGTGTGGATGGCCTGGCTGGAGGGTCCTGCCAATCCTCGATTGTGTGGGGCAGCTCCACCATCACCCAGTCTTGCCTCATGGCCGCAGCATGGCAAGCAACCAGACGGAATGGGTGGTGGGTCAGCTGTGCAGGATCTTAAGTAGGGCTTATTTCACGGGTAGAGCAATGGTGGGATTCATTTTTTTTTTTACTACCGGTTCTGTGGGCATGGCTTGGTGGGCATGGTGTGGTTTGTTGGGCATGGCAGGGGAAGGATACTGTCAAATCTCCATTCCCACCCCACTCCAGGGGAAGGATACTGCAAAATCCCCATTTCCTCCCAATCAGCTGGGACTCAGGAGGCAGAGAACAGATGGGGGCGGGGCCAGCCAGAGGTGGTATTTACCGGTACTCTAAACTACTCAAAATTTCCACTACCGGTTCTCCAGAACCTGTCAGAAACTACTGAATACCACCTTTGGGGTAGAGCTTATATTAGGCACACGTGTAAAAAGCATGTCAGGCAGGGGCGAAATCCAGAAGATTCTGACAGGTTCTGGAGAACGGGTAGTGGAAATTTTGAGTAGTTCAGAGAACTGGCAAATACCCCTTTCTTGCTAGCCCCAGAGTGGGGAGGGAATGGAGACTTTGCAGTATCCTTCCCCTGCCACGCCCACCAAGACACGCCCACAGAACCGGTAGTTAAAAAAAAAAAGAATTTCGCCACTAATGTTAGGGCTTATTTTGGGGATAGGTCTTATTTTCAGGGAAACAGGGTAGTCATTCACAGAGGGGGGAAAAAACAGCTATCGACACCGTGGGACCAAGTAGCTCACGGCTTCAAATATAGGGCGGGAATCCAGATTCGGCCACAGAGAGCAGTTTATGCAAGTTGGGAACGAGAAGTGGAAGATTGCACAAAACGGGTGTCTAATTTTTGCCCTCTGGGTTTTTCAACTTAGCAGTGTGTGTGTTTGTGTGTGTGTGTTTGTGTGTGTGTGTGAGTGCATTTTGGTGCAGGAAGTCGGAAGGGTTTTGAACATGCTTGCAAAAGGGTGTGTGGGTGTGTACAAGGTCTCAAGAGAGACAGAATACAGAGTATTTAGCGTGGGTAGAAGAGGAATCTAAACTCCATCCTAAGGGCTCCTTACTTATGCAGATTAAATTCACGGCCATAAATCAAGGGAGTCCTTGATTTAACAACCACAATTGGAACAGGAATTCCCATCGTTAAGCAAGGCAGCTCTTAAGGGAGCCCGGTTTTACAACCTTTTCACTGCAGCTGTTAAGCCAATCCGCACGATTGTTAAAACGAATCATGCAGTCGTTAAGCGAATCCAGCTCTCCCTCATCCCACTGAACTGGGTGGTCAGAAGCCAACCATAAAACCACGATCGTATAACCGTGAGTTTGCTGCAACTATTGTGAATGCATGCTGGTTGCCAAGAGCCCAAATTTTGATCACGTGACACTGTGTGTGTGGAGAATGGTCGAAAGTATGAGGATTGGTCATAAGTCACTGTTTTCAGTGCCATTGTAATGTTGAATGGTCGCTAAATGAATGGTTATAAATTGAGGACTATCTGTATAGGCAGGGGTGGGGCTTCAAAAATTTTAGCACAAGGTTCTCTGCCCAATTGCTGGGTGGGCAGGGCCACGGTGGGCGTGGCCTATTTGGCCTCCTGCACCATAGAGGGGAAGGGAGCGTTTTTGCTCTCCCCACATTCTGGAGGCTTCCCTTGAGCCTCCGGGAGGGCGAAAACGGCCTCCCTAGGTTCCAGTTTTCAGCCTTCTCGAACTTCCGGTAGGCATGTTTTTGGCTCTCCCCAAGCCTCCTGCATTTACCTGCATCCAAAACGGGCCACATGGGGACTCCTGGGAGGGGCGTGGTGTGGTGGGCGTGGCCAGCCAGGAGTGGGATTTGGGAGTTCTCCGAATTCTACTGCATTTACCTGCATCCAAAAAAGTCCTGCATTTACCTGCATCCAAAACGGGCCACATGGGGACTCCTGGGAGGGGCGTGGTGTGGCGGGCGTGGCCAGCCAGGAGTGGGATTTGGGAGTTCTCCGAATTGTACAGAATCTTAGCTAGAGGTTCTCCCGAACCCTTGCGAAACCCTAGCAGCCTACTCCCGATAGGTGTTTGGCATGAACGTTGCCATATAACCATAATTTCAAGAAGCAACATTATTTTTTCCGGCTTTCCGATTCCCTGGAACACCTCACCGTGTCCCATAGCGATTTTTCCATTTTCCCACCCGTTCAGAAAGATGTGCCAAGTTCAAATGCATGCCCTTTGCGGAGCCGCTGCAGGTTATAGCAAAAGCCACGTTTTTTTTCCAAAGTGCAGAGGGCAACAGGAAACAGAGACTTTAATAGCCTCGTGATTATATTCGCTAATGTTTAACATGGTTGAACTATTCCTGCAGAGAATCGGGACTTACAACGTCCAGAGAACATTCCTTCCTGAGTGAATGTTTAGAAGGCCTCCATCTTTTGGGAAAAGGCCAGGAATTTCGGGAACATCAAGTCTTTGAAAGAACAGAAGTGGCTTGGTATTGTCACTTCTTTAGGGTGAGGGTATGTGGTTATACAATACAATGGCAGAGTTGGAAGGGACCTTGGAGGTCTTCTAGTCCAACCCACTGCCTAGGCAAGAAACCCTATACCGATCCAGACAAATGGCTATCCAACATCTTCTTAAAGACTTGCAGTGTTGGGGCATTCACAACTTCTGGAGGCAAGTTGTTCCACTGATTAATTGTTCTAAGTGTCAGGAAATTCCTCCTCAGTTCTAAGTTGCTTCTCTTCTTGATTGTGGTGGGTGGATGGAGAAACCTGATATCAGAACAGGTAAGCAGGGAATGGCCTGATGAATACTTACCTGGAAAGAGGGAGAGAGAAGGGGTGAGAGAGAGAGAGAGAGAGAGAGAGAGAGAGAGAGAGAGAGAGAGAGAGAGATGATACCAATAGCTCTTAGACTTATATACCACTTCACAGTGCTTTTACAGCCCTCTCTAAGCAGTTTACATAGTCAGCCTCTTGCCCCCAACAATCTGGGTCCTCATTTTACTGACCTCAGAAGAATGGAAGGCTGAGTCAACCTGGAGCCTGGTGAGATTCGAACTGCCAAATTGCAGGCAGCTGGCAATCAGCAGAAAGTAGCCTGCAGTACTGCAATCTAACCACTGGGCCACTACGGCTCTAAGCCTAGCCCTAATTCCAACTCTGATGATAGAAAGATGATGGATGGATGGATGAAGAGAGAGAGAAATATGATAAGAGAGATAGATGATGGATGGATGGAAAGACAGAGTTGGAAGGGTCCTCGAAGGCCATCTAGTTCAACCCCCTCCCCACAAGCAGGGGACCCTACACCATTTCTGACAAATGGCAGTCCATTTGTCCAAACTCTCTGATCAGTTTCCATCCATTATTCCTTGTCTGGTCTTCCAGTGCTTTGGAAAACAGCTTGATCCCCCTCCTCTCTTTGGCAGCCCCACAAATATTGGAAGATGCTATCGTGTCTCCCCTGGTCCTTCTCTTCACTAGACTAGCCAGGCCCAGTTCCTGCAACCATTCATTGTATGTTTTAGCCTCCAGTCCCCCCCAATCATCCTGGTTGCTCTTCTCTGCACTCTTTCTAGAGTCTCTTCTTTTTTATAGTGTGGCGATGACCAAAACTGGATGCCGTACTCGAGGTGTGGTCTTACTAAGGGTGTATATCTGCAGCATGCGTAGAACTGCGTTGCACCACGGTTACTCCCAGCAGAGGCCTTAGGCTAAAAAAATGCAGGCAAGTGTGACCCCCCCTCCAATGCTTTGGAATTTTAACTACCACTCAAGGGACAGTTTCTACACTTCCCGGCACTTCAGCTGGGGTGTGTGAAGGGGCGGGAGGGGGGGGGTCTCTCTTCTCCAGATGAATGGGGCACTGCAGCCGATGCAATGTAAACAGAGGCCGAAAATCTCCCTCCGGATGCTTTTGGACCATTCTTTCACTTTCCCTGCTTTGACTTAGCCCATCCCCCACCCAAATAAGAGGAGTAAAGTTCTACCTCACATCCACTGGCCATCCTCATTCCATGGAGTTGGGAAATCTATTATTTATGTATTAGATTTTATTCCCGCCCAGATTGTTTTATGAGTAACTCAAGGAGGCAGGGAGCATACACAATTCTTTTTCCTCCTCTTATTTCTCCCCCCCACAACAATAACCCTGTAGGGTAGGTTAGGCTGAGCTGCCTTTCATGCCTAATCTAGGACTAGAACTCACTATCTCCTGGTGATTGGCCCAAAGTCATTCAGCTGGCTTTCACTTCTAAAACAGGACTAGAACTCACCATATCCTGGTGATTGGCCCAAAGTGACCCAGTTGGCTTGCATGTCTAAGACAAAACTAGAACTCACTGTCCCCTGGTGATTGGCACAAAGTCACCCAGTTGGCTTTCATACCTAAGACGAAACTAGAACTCACTGTCCCCCTGGTGATTGGCCCAAAGTCACCCAGTTGGCTTTCATACCTAAGACGAAACTAGAACTCACTGTCCCCTGGTGATTGGCCCAAAGTCACCCACTTGGCTTTCATACCTAAGACAAAACTAGAACTCACTCTCCCCTGGCGATTGGCCCAAAGTCACCCAGTTGGCTTTCATACCTAAGACCAAACTAGAACTCACTGTCTCCTGGCGATTGGCCCGAAATCACCCAGTTGGCTTTCATAACTAAGACAAAAACTACAACTCACTGTCTCCTGGCGATTGGCCCAAGGTCACCCAGTTGGCTTTCATACCTAAGACAAAACTAGAACTCACTGTCTCCTGGCGATTGGCCCAAAGTCACCCAGTTGGCTTTCATACCTAAGACAAAACTAGAACTCACTGTCTCCTGGTGATTGGCCCAAAGTCACCCAGTTGGCTTTCATACCTAAGACAAAAACTACAACTCACTGTCTCCTGGCGATTGGCCCAAGGTTATCTAGCTGGTATTCATGCCTAAAGGGAGGACAAGGACTCCCTCACCTTTCCAGGTGACACCCTTCATCTACCTGTCTTTTCACTGGAGGGTGCCTGATTGTCTGTGTGTTTGTGTGCAAGATGCTAATCAAGGGATTGGTTACCTCTGCCTAGATTGCTGGCTGGGAACCACAGGCATTGTAGTCTCCACACCTCTGCCTAGCACAAGGTCAGGGAATTTCAGCCCAGTCCTGAGCAGCCGGAATCGGCTTCAGGTGTTTTTACCTGGAAGTAGGGCGTAGGATTTTCCCAAAAGCAAAAAAGTTTATTCTTTTCCACTCACAGCCAGCCTTTCCACTACAGCTTTCCATGCCTTAAGTAAGAGAAGTAGGAATTCACTGCTTACACTCAGAGGAAGGGCTCCATCTGCGTGCAGTGAGCAAATAAACAGGGATAAGGATGGCTAGCTGATTGTTGTATTTTCCAACTGTCACTCTTGTGTTTCATAGAGCAGCTTAACGGGGAAAATGTCCTCTATCTAGATGGCTCTCTTGAAAAATGCCTTTTAAAAAAAATTCTTATCATCTCTTCCAGGAAACGAAGGAAGGAGGAGAAACAAACGACAATACTCAAGTAATTGACGATTCGTCACGGGGCAGCTGATTCCCAACATTGCAATTGTGGTTAAGAGTATTCAGTCCTTAACACAGTTTAACCAGTGGTGGGATTCAGCCAGTTCGCTCCACTTCGGGAGAACCGGTTGTTAACTTTCTGAGCAGTTTGTGGAACTGGTTGTTGGGAGAAATCGTTCGGGCAGATAACCGGTTGTTAAATTATTTGAATCCCACCACTGGGTTTAACCCAGGGGTGAAATACAGCAGGTTCTGGAGAACTGGTAGAGGAAATTTTAAGTAGTTCAGAGAACCAGCACATTCCACCTCTGGTCGGCCCCAGAGTGGTGTGGGAATGGGGATTTTGCAATATCCTTCCCCTGGAATGATGAAGCAATGGAGATTTTGCAGTATCCTTCCCCCAGGATTGAGGAGGGAATGGGGATTTTGCAGTATCCTTCCCCTGGAGTGGGGAGGGAATGGGGATTTTGCAGTATCCTTTCCCTGGAGTGGGGAGGGAATGGAGATTTTGCTGTATCCTTCCCCTGGAGTGGTGAAGTAATGGAGATTATGCAGTATCCTTCCCCTGGAGTGGGGAGGGAATGGAGA
Organism: Thamnophis elegans; assembly: GCF_009769535.1. Classification (NCBI taxonomy): domain Eukaryota; kingdom Metazoa; phylum Chordata; class Lepidosauria; order Squamata; family Natricidae; genus Thamnophis; species Thamnophis elegans. The sequence goes on from NC_045553.1 coordinate 46,283,723, forward strand.
TTTTGCAATATCCTTCCCACAGGAGTGAGGAAGGAATGGGGATTTTGCAGTATCCTCCCCCTGGAGTATGATGGGAATGGAGATTTTGCCATATCCTTCCCCTGGAGTGGTGAAGGAATGGAGATTTTGCAGTATCCTTTCCCTGAAGTGAGGAGGGAATGGGGATTTTACAGTATCCTTTCCCTGGAGTGGGGAGGGAATGGAGATTTTGCAATATCCTTCCCACAGGAGTGAGGAAGGAATGGGGATTTTGCAGTATCCTCCCCCTGGAGTATGATGGGAATGGAGATTTTGCCATATCCTTCCCCTGGAGTGGTGAAGGAATGGAGATTTTGCAGTATCCTTTCCCTGAAGTGAGGAGGGAATGGGGATTTTACAGTATCCTTTCCCTGGAGTGGGGAGGGAATGGGGATTTTACAGTATCCTTCTCCTGGAATGGGGAGGGAATGGGGATTTTGCAGTATCCTTCCCCTGGCACGTCCACCAAGCCAGGCCCACAGAACCAGTGGTAAAAAAAATCAAATTTCAACAATGGTTTATCCATGTCAGAAAAAGTGTTTTCTATCCTTCCAGGCCCTTCTTCCTGCCTGCTCCGTATTCTTCTCATCCCCTTGCAGGATTCTCTGTAGGTGTCCCTCACCCCCGAGTAGCTTTCCCTGTTGGATTCCCTAGGATGCTTCAGGCCCAAAATCAAAGAGGCTTCGAAGCTGTGGAATTCGAGAGAGTTGTGTGTGCAAAATGGAGGCGGGGGTGAGGAATGGAAATATGAAACATCTGGAAAGGCGAGACGTTCCCCAGTTCTCCCCAAAGGTACCCTCCCCCTTTTTTTTGATCTCTCTGCTGAAAGTCAAGATTCAGAGTGTTTGCTCCTGCTTGACTAAAGGCCTTATAGATGTAGTGGTATTGAACTACGATGCTGGAGAAGACTCCTGCATTGAGTCCCTTGGACTGCAAGGCCATCCAACCGGTCAGTCCTAGAGGAGATCAACCCTGACTGCTCTTTAGAAGGCCAGATCTTGAAGAGGAAACTCTGGTGCTGGAGAAGACTCCTGTAAGTCCCTTGGACTGCAAGGCCATCCAACCGGTCAGTCCTAGAGGAGATCAACCTTGACTCCTCTTTAGAAGGCCAGATCTTGAAGAGGAAACTCTGGTGCTGGAGAAGACTCCTGTAAGTCCCTTGGACTGCAAGGCCATCCAACCGGTCAGTCCTAGTGGAGATCAACCCTGACTGCTCTTTAGAAGGCCAGATCCTGAAGAGGAAACTCTGGTGCTGGAGAAGACTCCTGCATTGAGTCCCTTGGACTGCAAGGCCATCCAACCGGTCAGTCCTAGAGGAGATCAACCCTGACTGCTGTTTAGAGGGCCAGATCCTGGAGAGGAAACTCAAGTACTTTGGCCACCTAATGAGAAGGAAGAAGGACTCCCTGGAGAAGAGCCTCATGCTGGGAACGATGGAGAGCAAAAGAAGAAGAAGGGGACAACAGAGAAGGAGGTGGCTGGATGGAGTCACTGAAGCAATAGGTGTGAGCTTAAATGGACTCCAGAGGATGGTAGAGGACAGGGAGGCCTGGAGGAACGTTGTCCATGGGGTCGCGATGGGTCAGACATGACTTTGCAACTAACAACAGCAACAGACGTAGTGGAGAACTGTTGTGGTTACCAGATCTTCAGAAGCCCCATTCCATCTCTGATTTGGCCATGTTCTCTAGGACAGTTGAGAAGAACATAACTGCTATCCATCACAACCTGTCTCAAGAATATTGTCTTCTACATAGTTTGGACTTCAAATCCCAGAATTCCTAGCTTGGATGGACACGCTAGAGATGGAATGAATGGAAATACAACACAGGGTAATAGGGCCACCTTATACCCTTTGATAGCATGGTTAGAAAAGGGGCCAATTTATCTGCACCATATAGCAAGGTTCTCCTCTTACAATGACCAATTTATGCTAGTATTTTTGATGTAGTCTTTATCCTAATTGGCTCCGCAGCCATAGGGACTAGCTGCTTTTGGGCTAGTTTCACCATCCCTTGGTACCTGTCCTCTTATAAGTTAATTCCTGGGTATGTTGGAGGGACGAGGGACGAACCATCACCTACATTCTCCTCCAGTATTCATAATGCATCACAGGAGGTGCAAATGGCATATGATTTTTTTCCCTAAAGATCGCCTTCATCAAGAATTGGGTCCTTCCTTCCTTTTTCTTTCCTTCCTTCCTTCCATCCATCCATCCATCCATCCATTCATCCATTTTTTCTTCCACTTTCCTTCCTTCCACTTTCCTTCCTTCCTTCCAAAACAACAATTTATTATTATAGTCTTAGACCAGCGACTAGAACAAATAAAAGCACTCTGTATATACTCTTAAAACTTCTAGTATAAAATAATAATAAGTAACAACTAAAATCTATAATAAAATCCAGTATCATAGTCTGGTTTCTCTTCAGATCATGTAAATCTTTCACCATTTTCTTCCATATTTCTTCTTTCCTTCCATTTTCCTTCCTTCATCCCTCCATCCCTTCCATTTTCCTTCCTTCCTTCCTCCCTCCCTCCCTTCCCCTCCTACTTTAGAAGTTGCTTTTCCTTCCTTCCTTCCTTCCTTCCTTCCTCCCTCCCTCCCTCCCTCCCTCCCCCCTTCCCCCTCTCCTACTTTAGAAGTTGCTTTGCAGGTAACAAAAAATGAGAAACCCTTCCGGCTGACATTCAAGACCCCCCACCCCTTTCTGTAAAGAAAAAGTAAGTGCGGGGGAGGGGAAGGGTAGAGGCCAGGGCACATCAAAGTTTGCCCTGACACAAATTCTTCCTGAATAGTAATTTCTTCACATTTTGCTACTTAGTAAGTTCTCACCAAGATCCTCCTCCCCCCCACTTCCTCCTCCTCCTCCCCCCCAAAAGGACCTTTGTTCTTGGCTCCAAAAAACAGAAGTCAACTCTTGGTTAAGTCTAAAAAAACGGATCCGCAAATGTCGTATCTGAGCCCACTTTCGCCTGAACTGGGTGTGTTCCCAGGCACTTCGTTCTTAGTCGCAACAACATCTGGCCAGAGGCTGAGGCCATAAAAAAGTAAAGAAAAAACCTCAGGGCTTAAGAGTTACTGCAGAATATTTTCACATGAGGCTGAAGAACAAGGAAAAGAGGAAGAAAAAGCAACCATGGGATTCCTTAGGAGTTGCTCAGATGAACAGAGTTGGAAGGGACCCTGTAGGTCATCTAGTCTAACCCCCCCCCCCCGCTCAAGCAGGAGACCCTACACCATTTCTGACCAATGGCAGTCCAGTCTCTTCTTGAGAGCTTCCAATGATGAAGCTCCCACAACTTCCGAAGGCAACTTCTGCTCCATTGGTTGATTGTTCTCACTGTCAGAATATTCTTCCTTATCTCCAGGTTGAATCTCTCCTTGTTCAGTTTCCATTATTCCTTCTCTGGCCTTTAGGTGCCTTGGAAAACAGCTTGATCCCCTCCTCTCTGTGGCAGCCCCTCAAATATTGGAAGACTGCCCTCCTGTCTTCCCTGGTCCTTCTCTTCCCCAGACTAGCCAGGCCCAGTTCCTGCAACCATTCATCGGATGTTTTAGCCTGCAGTCCCCTAATCATCCTGGTTGCTCTTCTCTGCCCTCTTTCCAGAGTCTCAACATCTGTTTTTGTAGTGTGCCAGTTGCCAAGCACCTGAATTTTGATCATATGACCACAGAGATGCTTCAACAGTCGTAAGTGTGAAAAACAACCCCAAATCACTTTTTTTCAGTGCTGTTGTAACTCCAAATGGACTGTTTTAACTTGAGGACTACAGATACTCATATATTCAAGCAGGGGTCACGTTTATCTTAGCAAAAGTGGGGAGAATTAATACCACTCTATAATGCCTTAATAAGGCCAAACCTACAATACTGCATCCAGTTTTGGTCACCACACTATAAAAAAGATGTTGAGACTCTAGAAAGAGTGCAGAGAAGAGCAAGAAAGAGGATTAGGGGACTGGATGCTAAAACATATGAAGAACGGTTGCAGGAACTGGGCATGGCTAGTCTAGGGAAGAGAAGGACCAGGGGAGACAGGATACCCATGTTCCAATATTTGAGGGGCTGCCACAAAGAAGAGGGAGTGAAGTTATTCTCCAAAGCATCTGAAGGCCAGAGAAGGAAGAATGGATGGAAACTGACCAAGGAGAGATTCAACCTGGAAATAAGGAGGAACTTTCTGACAGTGAGAACAATCAACCCATGGAACAGAAGTTGCCCTTGGAAGTTGTGGGAGCTTCATCCCTGGAGGCTTTCAAGAAGAGGCTGGACTTCCCTCTGTCAGAAATGATGTTCGGGCTCCTGCTTGAGCGGGGGGTTGGACTAGATGACCTACAAGATCCCTTCCAACTCTGTTAATCTGTTAAAGATAAATGTTGAGTTTAGTTGCAATGTGCTTTTCCATAATGGTTTACAGACTTTCTGCCTTACTGAGAAAGTCGGGATTTTTAAGCAAATACACTCAAGAGAAGGCCGTGCGTTACTTCTTAAACTTGCACAAAGAGTGAGCGTGCCTCGCTGGGTTTGAAGCCTTACTAATTGACACGAGGAATAACGGATGGAAACTGACCAAGGAGAGATTCAACCTGGAAATAAGGAGGAATTTCCTGACAGTGAGAACAATCCACCAATGGAAACAGAAGTTGCCTTCGGAAGTTGAGGGAGCTTCATCCCTGGAGGCTTTCAAGAAAAGACTGGACTGCCCTTGGTCAGAAATGGTGTTAGGGTCTCCTGCTTGGGTGGGGGGTTGGACTAGATGACCTCTAAGGTCCCTTCCAATTCTGTTAAGTCTGTCTGAGTGAGAACAGCCCTGCTCTTTAAGGAAAGACCACCAAGGGAAGGCCTCTAGGTCTTAGTAGGACTTCATTCAGAGAGCTGGCCCCATAAGCGACACTTCTGGGATCTTGATAGATGACCCCATTGAACTGAAGAAACCAGAAGCAGCATGCAAATTTCGGGCTGGGCCCAATAAGCCTATTGCCCAAGAGTGGTTTATGGCTTTCACGATTCCCAGAGTCCAGGCCAGCTATCTCGGCTTCTGCTTGTGGTTACCGCAACATGTGACTCAATTTAATTAGGCAGCTGTAGCTCCAGGCCACTCCCAAGTCCTAAAAACTGCCTGATGTCCCAACTTTTAAGCAGAACACAAGATATGGGAGCCATGTGGAGGAATTCTTTTAAAATATTTTTTGGGGGGAGGGGGGAGGGGGCTGAAAAACAAAAGGAAACTTTTGAAGTCCGGGAGCCCTGCTTGTGAAGCCGACTGCAAGGGGGGTGGGGGAGAATGCTGGGATCTAAGCAGAGTTGAAGATGCAATTTTGGAAGAACCCTGGAGGCTGGGGAAGGAGGAGGGGGAGGAGGGGGAGGAAGAGGAGGAGGAGGAGATAGAGAAAAAAGACTGTGGGCTCCTTGATATTCTCTGAGCTGGATTATTTTCTTATAGATGTTTCACTATCCAACTAGGTAACACCATCAGTGTTAGAAGGGAGTGGGGTGTGAAGAGAGGAGGAGGAGGAGGAGGAGGAGGAGGAGGAGGAGGAGGAGGAGGAGGAGGAGGAGGAGGAGGAGGAGGAGGAGGAGGAGGAGGAGAGAAAAAAGACTGAGATCCTTGATAGTCTCTGAGCTGGATTATTTTCTTACAGACGTTTCATTCCCCAACTAGGTAACATCATCAGTATTAAGAAGGGAGTGGGGTGGCAGAGAGGAGGAGGGGGAGGAGGAGGAGGAGGAGGAGGAGGAGATAGAGAAAAAAGACTGTGGGCTCCTTGATAGTCTCTGAACTGGATTATTTTCTTATAGATGTTTCACCAACTAGGTAACACCATCAGTGTTAGAAGGGAGTGGGGTGTGAAGAGAGGAGGAGGAGGAGGAGGAGGAGGAGGAGGAGGAGGAGGAGGAGGAGGAGGAGGAGGAGGAGGAGGAGGAGGAGGAGGAGGAGGAGGAGGAGGAGAAAAAGACTGTGGGATCCTTGATAGTCTCTGAGCTGGATTATTTTCTTAGAGATGTCTCATTACCCAACTAGGTAACATCATCAGTGTTAGAAGGGAGTGGGGTGTGCAGAGAGGAGGAGGAGGAGGAGGAGGAGGGAGGGAGGGAGGGAGGGAGGAGAAAAAGAACTGTGGGGTCCTTGGTGCTCTCTGAGTCTGGTTGCCTTCCTGCAGACATTTCATTACCAAACTAGGTAACATTATCAGTACTCAAAATCAATGCTACGAACCTCATCCCTTCTAGCGCTGATGATGCTACTCAGCTGGGTAATGAAATGTCTCCAAGAAACCAGCCAAGTGCAGAGAGCACCAAGGACCCCAGAATAATGTGTGAAATAGATAGGCCAAAAAATTAAAAAAATAAATAATATGCTAAAAGAAGAGGGGTTTGGTGATTACGAATCCCACTTGGGTTTTCTAAATGTGGATGGAGTTTAACAGGAAGCATGAATACACTGCTAGACTCAAAAAGAGGGGCGTGAAAATATCTACAGACCCTTCGCATCCTGGACATAATTGTTTCAACTCCTACCCTTAAAATGACAATATAGAGCCTGGCACACCAAGATAACAGACACAAGGAGAGTTTTTTCCCCGAATGCCATCACTCTGCTAAACAAATAATTCCCTCCCCACTGTCAAACTAATTCCTAAGGCTGCATTAATATTCCTATTAGTCTTCTCATGGTTCCTATTCACCCATCACCTCCCACTTATGAATGCAGGACTGTAACTTTGATTCTTGTATCCTTACCACTTATATTGATATTGATGGTTTCCTGATCGCTTACAGCAGTGTTTCTCAACCTTGGCAACTTGAAGATGTCGCGGACTTCAACTCCCAGAATTCCCCAGCCAGCATCGCTGGCTGGGGAATTCTGGGAGTTGAAGTCCGCGACATCTTCAAGTTGCCAAGGTTGAGAAACACTGGCTTACAGTATTTGTACCCTGTGACTATCATTAAGTGTTGTACTCTTATGATTCTTGACGAATGCATTTTATTTTTTCTTTGTGCACCCTGAGAGCATCTGCACCAAAGACAAATTCCTTCTGTGTCCAAGCCCCACTTGGCCAATAAAGAAATTCTACGAGAAATACGGGGAAATAAACACGGCTAAAGTCGATCTGCAAACTTCCACCGGCTCTTTTGATGCCAAGCGCGCCAAGGAGATCAGAGCAACTTTCGCTTTTCTGAAGGAAAGCCCCTCCCCTCCCCACTCCCCTCCCCTCCCCCTTCCTCTCCCACGTCTGGAAGTTCCCATTTGTGCAAAAGGCGCCCCCCCCCCCAGCCTTTCCATCCCTCTTTCCCAGCCGCCGACTCTCCGCAAGCTGCATCGCGGGGCCTCGAACCAAACCAGCGGGGGTGCAAAATCCGACTCCGGAGTCTATCGTTCCTAGGGCAAAGTCGAGAGAGCCCCGTCCCCCCCCCCGCCCCCGAAGGCCAAACGGAAGGAGAAACCAGGTTTTATTTAAAAACCCCGGGTGCTTTGCAGCCCAGCTCGTCTCTTTCAGCCCCGAGCCTACCTTGCAGGGTTCTTAGGTGCATCGCCCGCCAGAGGAGAAAACGACCCCAGTCTGGATCTATCGTACTTAGCTGATCAAAGCAGCTCCCCCCCCCCACCGCCATTACCGGAGAGTAAAAGGCTTCCTCGCGACGGAGAGAGAGGGGTAGAGGAGGTTCAGAGGAAGGGGAGGTAGCCGCCTTCTTCCCAATGGCTCCTCGCTTCTTGAATGGGACCCCTTCAGTCCCCCGGCCCGGGAGTCTGGGACCTCCTCCAGCCCCCACTTCCCAGCCCCGACGGCTCCTCGTTTCGTGACTGGGTCCCCTCCAGTCCTTCCCTCCCCCAGGGTAGCTGGGACACCTCCAGCCCCCCCCTTCCCAGCCCCAGATGGCTCCCCGTTTTCTGAATGGGACCCCTCCAGTCCTTCCCCCCCCCAGGGCGTCTGGGACCCCCTCCAGCCCCCCCTCCCAGCCCCAGATGGCTCCCCGTTTCCTGAATGGGACCCTTCCAGTTCTCACCCCCCCAGGGCGCCTGGGACCCCCTCCAGCCCCCCCCCCAGCCCCAGATGGCTCCCCGTTTCCTGAATGGGACCCCTCGAGTCCTTCTCCCCCCCCCCGGGCGCCTGGGACCCCTCCAGCCCCCCCTCCCAGCCCCAGATGGCTCCCCGTTTCCTGAATGGGCCCCCTCCAGCCTCTCCCTCCCTCCTCCCCCGAGGGAAGGGAACCTCTCTACCCCACCCCCCCTTTCCAGCCCCGGACGGCGCCCCCGCACCTGCTTGAAGTCGGCGGCCAGGGTGACGAGGGTCCCGTCGCTTTTGCGGAGCTCCAGGCTGACGCTGTCGGCGCCGCTGTCCCCCTGCAGGCTCTCCTCCGTCACCCGCCCGTCGGGGAGCCGCACTCGCACCCGCAGCTCCGACGGCGCCCCCGCCGCCCCGCTCGGCCCCGACAGCAGCAGCAGCAGCAGCCAGCAGAGGAGCGGGGCGGGCAGCCGGCCGTCCCCGCCGGCCCGAGAGCTCATCCCCGGCCGGCTCGACGGCCAGAGACGGGACTCGGACGCTGCTCCGGCCGAGAACAAAACTTTTCCCGAAGTTGCTGGCTGCTGCTGCCGCCGCCGCCGCCGCCGCCGGGGCTGGGCGGGAGGGCGTGCCGCTCTGGGGACCCGCCCGGGCTGCGGAGGAGACCCGCCTCCTTCGGCTGGCAGCTGCGGGGGCTCCCCCCGGCCCCCTTCCCGGGACGCCCCCAACCCCCTTCCCCTCGCCCCGCTTCGGCCCGTCACTTCCTCCGCTCGCTCGGCCCCGCGGAGAGCAGCCTTAAAGCGGCAGGCAGGCAGGCAGGCAGGCGACCCTCGGGCGGGCCGGAGAGAGGGGGCTGCATGGGCTCCCCCCACCCCCACGCCCCAGCTGGAGAAGAGCCGCCCTCGCCGCACGGGGAGGAGGGAGGGGAGGGGAGTAGCGGAGTGGGGAGGGGAGGGGACGGGGGCTTCCCACGTGGCGCTCTGGCGGCCTGGAGCTCGGGGGGTGGGCTTTGCAGGGGGGGCTTTCCCCAGGTGTCCCCCCCCCCGGCTTGGATTGCTCGGCGTCCCGGTTTTGACTGGCGAGCGCAGCCCCCCCCCCCCCGCGTGCCTGGAAAAGGGGGGAGGATTTACTTATTTATTTATGTCTTTATGTATGTATATGTATGTATGTATGTATGCATTTATTTACTTATGTATGTCTTTATGTATCTATGTATGTAATATATGTATGTATGCATGCATTTTCTTATTTATTTATGTCTATGTATGTATGTATGTATTTACTTACATATTTATTTATTTATGTCTTCATGTATCTATCTATGTATGTAATATATGTATGTATGTATGTATTTATTTATGTCTATGTATGTATGTATTTACTTACTTATTTACTTATTCATTTATGTCTTCATGTAGCTATCTATGTATGTATGTATGTATGTATGTATGTATGTTTGTATGTATGCATTTATTTCTTTATTTATTTACTTATTTATGTCTTCATGTATGTATGTACGTATGCATTTATTTCTTTATTTACTTGTTTATGACTTTATGTATATATGTATTTACTTATTTACGTATGTATGTATGTATCTATTTATTTACTTATTTATTTATGTCTTTATATATCTATGAATGTATGCATTTATTTATTTACTTGTCTGTAAATAAATGGCTAACTGGGAGCTAAAAGGAGAACTGGTCCATTGCTTTCTCTGCCTGCCGTGAATGTTAAGAAACAGAAGTGGACCAACTTCAACCGGACCAGTTTGGCTCCGAAAAAGAGGAGTAGATGAACTGGGAAAAAGGAATGGACTTTCAGCTACAGATTTGTCCTGCTGCTTCCAAGAAGTGCCTGGGGGCACAAAGCTTGCTCTCTGCAGAGAACAGAAAGAGGGATCCTCCTGGGAGCCCAAACATCTTGTTCCATGACACCCTTTTTCATACTTGGTTAGCATTGATAGAAGGTTTGATGAGTCTTCCTCACCAGCAGGATGCTGGTTGTCTGATGGATTCTGCTATCCTAACCATCTAGCTAAGGGTAAAGGTTCCCCTCGCACATATGCGCTAGTCATTCTCGACTCTAGGGGGCGGTGCTCATCTCTGTTGAAAAGCCGAAGAGCCAGCGCTGTCCGAAGATGTCTCCCTGGTCCTGTGGCCGGCATGACTCAACGGCGAAGGCGCACTGAACGCTGTTCCCTTCCCACCAAAGGTGGTTCCTATTCTTCTACTTGCATTTTTTACGTGCTTTCAAACTGCTTGGTTGACAGAAGCTTGGACAAGTAACGGGAGCTCACTCCGTTACGTGGCGCTAGGGATTCGAACCATCGAACTGCCAACCTTTCCGATCGACAAGCTCAGCATCTCAGCCCCTGAGCCACCGCGTAATCTCACTTCTTGTGCTGGGCTTAAAAAACAGCAACAGGCCACAAGAGAAGCCGAGCCTTTGTCCAAGGAATGTGTTTCTTTTCCAAAAAGGAAGGATGAGGATGGGGAGCCAAGTGCAAGAGAGCTGTGGATCAGTGGCAGAGCAGATACTCCAGGATCTCAGCAGGATCTTTCTTCTGAGAAGATGGCCGCATTGTCAAGGGACAGAGATCCTCAGCTTTTGGAGGAAGGTCCTAACCAGATTTTTTTTTCCTTTTGGCATCTCAACTCATACCCATAGCCCTTAGACCTACAGTATATACCTCTTCATAGTGCTTTCCAGCCCTCTCTAAGCGGTTTACAGAGTCAGCCTCTTGCCCCCCAACAATCTCAGTCCTCATTTGACCCACCTCGTAAGGAGGGAAGGCTTAGTCAACTTTGAACTGGTCAGAATTGAACTCCTGGCTGTAGGCAGTTAGCCTGCAATATTGCATTCTAACTACTGAGGAAGGAAGGAAGGAAATAGCAATAGTGCTTAGACTTAATACTGCTTTACAGCCCTCTCTAAGCGGTTTACAGAGTCAGCCTCTTGCCCCCGACAATCTGGGTCCTCATTTGACCCACCTCGGAAGGATGGAAGGCTGAGTCAACTTTGAACTGGTCAGGATCAAACTCCTGGCTATGGGCAGAGTTATCCTGCAATACTGCATTCTAACCACTGGGAAGGGGAAGAATGGGAAGGGAAAGAAGGAAGGTCCTCATTTGACACACCTCAGAAGGAGGGAAGGCTGAGTCAACTTTGAGCCTGGTGAGATTCGAACTGCTGAAATGCAACTAGCAGTCAGCTGCAGGACTGCACTCTAACCTCCACGCCACCCGTGGCTCTTAAGTTCCCTTGCTAACAATTTGAATGTAGGCCCCTCTTGATCTTGAGGCCCTAGGCTGAAGCCTAGTTAGCCGATAGGAAAATCCAGCCCTGCCTGCAGGCCACACTCATAGTAAGTGCTCTGGCCCACGTCAAGTTTGCTCCTCCATTCCTGGACACCAAGTTTTCCCCTCTGAAATGAACTTCCCTATTTTCCAATTCCAGTCCAGTTCAAATGTTCCAATTCCAATCCAGTTTCTATTGAAAAAGAAAAAAATTCCCCCTTATTATCCCCTTATATTAAACTGAGCTTGCTCAAATGCTGAAATATAAGCTAAGCGGAGAACATGGAAGGAGGGAGAGAAGAGGAGGGGAAGAGAGGGGAATAGGAGAGGGGGAAAGTAGAGGTGAGGAAAAGGGTAGGGAAGGAGTGGAAAGAAGAGGAGAGGGGAAGTAGAGAAGAGAGAGATGGCAGAGGGAAGAAAGGAGGTAGGGAGGAGGAGAGAGGGAGAGGAGGTAGTCTCGCGGTGGAACGGGATATAATATGGTGTATGGAAAGCAGAAGAACAAATGAGAATTATTGTGGGTAAATGGTGAGAAAAATCGATACAATATTGGATGAAATCTAATAGTCATTGTTAAGATTAATGGTATACTTGTGGATATTTATATGAAAATAAAAATTTAAAAACTTTGGGGAAAAAACGAAGTGAACTTTCCCAGATTTCAACTGGCTTCCAAGCCAACACCCCAATGGAGCACTCCACTCTCCTCTGGATAGTATCCTTGGAGACCTTATCAGCCGAGCCCCTGAGTATGTCTGGATGATTAAAACCAGACCCAAGAAATGTCTCCTCTCCTGTTTTTCCCAGGCTCTTCCCAGCCTGCCACCTACACAGGGCGACCAATGGCTGCCCTGCTGGAGAACATGTGGCCCGGGATCTCGTTGCTGTATTAGGTTTGGGGGAGTCCCTCGCCTCAACATCTGGATCCAACTAGCAGCAGCCAATGCGGTTGTGACTGGAACGGAGCGGGGCCTTCGTTCCTCCATCCTTACGCCCAACGAGGTAAATGCCTTTCCAGCTTCTAAGAGATAAAGGTGAGTTCCAGAGCAGATGCTTTCGTGGCTGCTAGTAAGGACACAACGGAGATAAAACACAGAAAGAGGAGGGGGTAAGAAATCCAATTTGGGGTGTGTGTGTCATGACGTGCAATAGAGAAGCAGTGCATTTTGCTGTACTAATTCCAGCCAGTTGGAAAATCTCTGGAGAATCACACACCGCACATTTACGACCAGTTGCAAAGAGGATGCGGTGAGCCAGAATGGCAACTTTGAATGCCACCATGAAGTTAGCCAGTTTGGTCTAGTTGTTAAGGCACCCGGCTAGAAATCATGAGACATCATGAGTTCTAGCTCTACCTTAGCCATGAAAGCCAGCAGGGTGGTTTTGAGCCAATCACCAGGAGAGAGTAAGTTGCAGTGCCACCTTAGGCATGAAAGCCAGTGCTGAGCCAATCACCAGGAGATAGTGAGTTCTAGTTCTGCCTTAGCCATGAAAGCCAGCTAGGTGACATTTGGTCAATCACCAGGAGATGGTGAATTCTAGTTCTGCCTTAGCCATGAAAGCCAGTTGAGTGAGCCAATCACCAGGAGACTGATGAGTTTTAGTGCCATTTTAGGCATGAAAGCCAGCTGGGTGAATTTGGGCCAATCACCAGGAGATGGTGAGTTCTAGTTCGTCTCTCTCTGTCTCTCTCATCTATCCATCTCTGTCCTATCTATCTCTCTCTCATCTATCCATCTCTCTCCTATCTCTCTCATCTATCCATCTCTCTCTCATCTATCCATCTCTCTCCTAACTCTCTCTCATCTATCCATCTCTCTCTCTCATCTATCCATCTCTCTCTCATCTATCCATCTCCTATCTCTCTCATCTATCCATCTCTCTCTCTCTCTCATCTATCCATTTCTCTCCTATCTCTCTCTCATCTATCCATCTCTCTCTCATCTATCCATATCTCTCCTATCTCTCTCATCTATCCATCTCTCTCTTATCTTTCTCTCATCTATCCATCTCTCTCCTATCTTTCTCTCTCTCTCTCATCTATCCATCTCTCTCATCTATCCATCCCTCTCCTATTTCTCTCTCTCATCTATCCATCTCTCTCTCTCTCATCTATCCATCTCTCTCTCTCTCTCATCTATCCATCTCTCTCATCTATCTATCCCTCTCCTCTTTCTCTCTCTCATCTATCCATCTTTCTCTCTCATCTATCCATCTCTCTCTTTCTCTTCTATCTTTCTCTTTCTCTCATGTATCCATCTCTCTCTCATCTATCCATCTCTCTCTCTCTCTCCTATCTTTCTTTCTCTCATCTATCCATCTCTCTCTCTCTCCGATCTTTCTCTCTCTCTCTCATCTATCCATCCATCTCTCTCTCTCTCTCTCATCTATCCATCTCTCTCCCTCCCTCCGTCTCTTCCAAAAGGCTACTATCCATTGTATTCGAGCCATGTTACCTGCCATAAAGCAAAGCCTGGGGTGTCAACGTCCATTTATAACCTTGTTTTCTGCTAGCTCAGGGGAGATTCCGGCTTCTCCATGAGGGCTGCAGTGGATGCATTTCTGCTCTCGATCCCTGGCTGCAACGCCTGACTGCTCCGCTGTCTGGAAAAGGGCTTTGCAGAAAAGCCACCAGTTGGACATTGGCAGGCTGCTTGGCTTAGAAAGAGCAGCTGAAATATTTGCACGTTGTTTTCCCTGGGAGAGTCCTGGGGGGTCTTTTGGTGTCTTTGGGGGCCACAAGAGCAAAGCAAAATGGGAGATGAGCTGGCTCAAAGGTGGTGGAGATTTTGGAGGCTTTGTAGATTGTGAGTTACTCATAGTTGCCTTGATGATTGTGTCACCGGGAGCCGGAAGGGAAATAACCCATTGTTTGAGAGATTTTGTTCCTAAACATGCTTAACGCAGCTGCTAATTTGATCCTTTCTTAGTGGGTTTGCACCATATCACAAGGTTTTTCACCCAGGGCAAACTCAAACACTCAAAGAGCCATTTGGACGCATTTCCCAGAGAAAATAAAACACCGGGAGCCACAAAGGTCCTAACCGGAAGCCCCCCGTTCAATTCTGGAGCTGACCGGAAGTTCAGTTCCCCCGCCATAGAGTCTCCTCCTAGCGTGACGTCCTTTTTCCTCTACCTGTCATAACCGAAAGCCCTATCAATTGTGGAGACAACTGGAAAACCCTCCCCTTGCCATAGAGTCTTCTCCTGGTGCACTCCCCCTCCCGGAAGCTCCTCTCAAAATTGTGGCACCGACCGGTGATGGAGCCACAGCAGAGGGATGAAAGAGCCACATGCGGCTCCAGAGCCGCAGTTTCCTGACCCCTGACCCAGGAAATAGATGGAATAAGTTTACTGTCAGTTGGAATGTACACTAATCGGCATGCGTTAAAATGAAATTTCTTTGCATAATACAATATAAAATAGAATATAGAATAGAATAGAAAATAGAAAATAGAATAGAATAGGAATTGGAGTAGAACAGAATAGAATGAAAAATAGAATAGAAAATATAGAAAATAGAATGGAATAGGAATAGGAATGGATAGCATAGCATAGCATAGCATAGAATAGAATAGAATAGAATAGAACGGAACAGAATAGAAAATCGAATAGAAAATATAAAAAATAGAAAATCAAATAAAGAAATCAAATAGAAAATAGAATAGAGTAGAAGAGAAGAGAACAGAACAGAATAGAAAATAGAAAATATAGAAAATAGAATAGAATAGAAAATACAATAAATATAGAAAATAGAATAGAATAGAATGGGAATGGAAATAGGAATAGGAATGGATAGAAGAGAACAGAACAGAACAGAATAGAAAATAGAAAATATAGAAAATAATAGAATAGAATAGAATAGAATAGGAATGGGAATAGGAGTAGGAATGGATAGAATAGAAGAGAACAGAACAGAATAGAAAATATAGAAAATAGAATAGAATAGAATAGAATGGGAATAGGAGTAGGAATGGATAGAATAGAATAGAAGAGAACAGAAGAGAAAATAGAAAATATAGAAAATCAAATAGAATAGACTAGGAATAGAACAGAATAGAAAATTGAATAGAAAATCGAATAGAAAATAGAACAGAACAATAACTTTATTGCCGCTTTGAATGTACATTAACCGGAAGACATTAAAATGAAATTCCGTCGCCCGCAGCTTCCAAGACCTGCTCCTGTTGAATGAGTTGGCTAAAAAGGGAGCACAGAGGCATCCACACCATTCATTCAGGGTTAAGTCAACTTCCTACAGATAGTCCTCAAGCTATGACTGCAACTGAGACGCACATTTATATCGCTAAGTGAGACATTTGCTAAGGGAGTTTTGCTTCATTTTATGACCTTTCTTGCCAGGGTTGTTAAGTGAATCCTTGCCGTTGTTAAGTTAGGGACACGGTGGTTCAGGGAATCTGGCTTTCCCACTGACGCTGCTGGTCAGATGGTCGCAAAAGGAGATCACGGGACCCCAGGATACTGCAACCGTCGTAAATATGAATCAGTTGCCAAGTTTCTGAATTTTGAACATGTGACTGTGGGGAAGTTGTAATGGTCATACATGTGAGGACCGCCTGTAACTTCTCAGTACTGCTGTTGTAACTTTGAACAGTCGCTAAATGAATGATTGTAAGTCAAGGACTACCTCTATGATTGAAATCCTCCCTCCCTCCACCCTTCCTTTCCTTCCTTTCATTTTCCTTCCTCCCCTTCTTATTCCCTCCCTCGCTTCCTTTCCTCCTTCCTCCCCTCCCTCCCTCCTTTCCTTCCTTCCTTCTTTCCTTCCTTCCTTTCATTTTTCCTCCCTTCTTCCTTCCCTCACTCCCTTCTTCCTTCCTTTCCTTCCTATTTTTGCTTCCTTCCTTTCATTTTTCCTCCCTTCTTCCTTCCCTCACTCCCTCCTTCCTTCCTTTCCTTCCTATTTTTTCCTTCCTTCTTCCTTCCTTTCATTTTCCTTCCTCCCCCTCCTACTCCCTCCCTCACTTCCCTCCTTCCTTCCCTACCTCCTTCCATCCATCCTTCCTTCCTTCCTTCCTTTCCTTCCTATTTTTTCTTCCTTCCTTTCATTTTCCTTCCTCCCCCTCCTATTCCCTCCCTCACTTTCTTCCCTCCTTCCTTCTTTTCTTTTGCTTCCTTCCTTCCTTCCATTTCCCCCCTCCCTTCTTCCTTTCATTTTCTTTCCTCCCGCTCCCCTCCCTCCCTCCCTTTCTTCCTCTCTCTCCCCCTTCATCTATCCTTCCTTCCTTTCATTTCCCTCCCTTCTTTCTTCCTTTCATTTTCCTTCCTTCCTCCCTCCCTCTCCTCCTCCCTCCTCTCTCCCTTCCTTCCTTCCTTCCTTCCTTCCTTCCCTCCCTCCCTCCCTCCCTCCCTCCTTCCTTCCTTCCTTCCTTCCTTCCTTCGCAAACTCCAGCCCGGGTGGCTCTGCAGATCTTCTCGGCTGAGCTCAGCAGGGTTAAGTTGCTGCAAGTGGGCGGCCCTCTGCCTGCTTCAGTTCCAGCTGGATCCTCTGCTTTCCTGCCCGATCCCAGATCTGAGTCCTCGTTTCCCCCCTCCATCCCATCCCGCTCCCTCCAGGTTATCAACTCTGTGCAGCCTCCAAGACCCCATCAGGGTAGCGGTGCCACAAACCGCCTCAAATCAAGCCAGAGGCAAGCAACTACCCCGGGGGGGGGCGGGGGGATTGCGCCTCTCAGCTGGCTTTGGACCTCTGCCCCCCCCACCCTCAGATTTGCCAGAGGCCCATGCTGATGCCATGGCAGATGTTTCTCCCCCACCCCCACCCCAAACCACAGCAGCCTCCTCTTCTCTCCTGCATCCAAAGCCCCAAGGACGGGCGCTGGAGGTCGGCCAGCAAACCGCACGCTGGCCCCATTACCCTCACCGGCCAGCTCGACGGCTCGTGGCCCTCGCTCTGCTTCTGCTGCTGCTGCTGATGTGGCAGTTCAGAGCTGGCGCCCGGAGGCCACTTGGCTGCAATTTGCTCGGCCCGGATGCCAAGTGTCCTATCCAGGGACGGATCGAAATATAAGCCAGGGTAGGAAAGCAGCACCGAACCAGGATCGCCCCGTCTCCTCCCTCCACCCCGCTGAGGAGACAAGCCAGGAATAACAACGTTTGCAACCATATTTCTCTCTCTGATTTTTCCCTCCCAAGGTTCATAACTCAGCGGGGGAGTGGA
This sequence comes from Thamnophis elegans, assembly GCF_009769535.1. Taxonomy (NCBI): domain Eukaryota; kingdom Metazoa; phylum Chordata; class Lepidosauria; order Squamata; family Natricidae; genus Thamnophis; species Thamnophis elegans. The sequence goes on from NC_045553.1 coordinate 46,301,231, forward strand.
GCGTTCTCATGTTCTCTGCTGGTTTCCCGAGATATGCCCGCCTCAAATCAGTATTCTTTCTTTTGCCGTTGTCCGAAAATAATGGACGTTCCTTCTTTTGTAACCCAGAAGCCATCGTACTTATCAATAGCAATAGCAATAGCAATAGCAATAGCAATAGCAATAGCAATAGCAATAGCAATAGCAGTTAGACTTATATACCGCTTCATAGGGCTTTCAGCCCTCTCTAAGCGGTTTACAGAGTCAGCATATTGCCCCCAACAATCCGGGTCCTCATTTCACCCACCTCGGAAGGATGGAAGGCTGAGTCAACCTTGAGCCGGTGAGATTTGAACAGCCGAACTGCAGATAACAGTCAGCTGAAGTGGCTGCAGTACAGCACTCTAGCAATAGCAATAGCAATAGCAGTTAGACTTATACACCGCTTCATAGGGCTTTCAGCCCTCTCTAAGCGGTTTACAGAGTCAGCATATCGCCCCCACAGTCTGGGTCCTCATTTCACCCACCTCAGAAGGATGGAAGGCTGAGTCAACCCTGAGCCGGTGAGATTTGAACCGCCGAACTGCAGAACTGCAGTCAGCTGAAGTAGCCTGCAGTGCTGCATTTAACCACTGCGCCACCTCAGCTCTTGGGCAGGGGGTTGGACTAGAAGACCTCCAAAGTCCCTTCTGTTATCGTATGTAATTCATTGGTTAGTGGGACGTGTTTTGGATACCTTCACCCAAGTTACCTAAATTGGGGGGAAGCGGTTGTTGATTTTCTTGAAATGTGGAGTTCCACTTGGTGCCCTTTGAGATGATTGCTTGGAAGGCAGAGAAGTAGCTTCCTCCTAAGCCAAGGTTGACTGTCCTTTGCGAGCTCATCATTCTTTTTTTTTAATTTTAATTTTATTTTAAACACATAAGCACATCAACAGAAACAAACACATGACTTAAGAACAACATAGGAACAAGAAATTCCATCGTATATCATACAGCACTTCCGTATCGGTTTCTTTGCAGTTAGTGTTTTCCCTTCTATACATTTCTATCTTGTGTTCATAATCTCCTTCTTCGTTATCCATTTTTATGTACAATTCTTTATTTATTTAATATATATACATTCACATAGTTATTCTTTTTCTTTGCCATTCTTATATTATTATTACTCCATTGAAAAGGTTATAAGGTATAGTTTGGAATGCTTTGTTTACCATCCTTCGCACCTGCTATGACACCACCTTATTTTCTCTTTCTTTTCTTTTCTCCCTCCCTTCCTTCTCTACTTCCTTCCTTCCTTCCTCCTCTCCCTCCCCTTCTTCCTTCCCTTACTTCTCCCCTACTCTTACCCTCTGTCTTCTCCTTCCTCCTTCTCTTTCTCTCTCTTCCTCCCTCCTTTTTCTCTTTCTCTCCCTCCCACCCATCTCTCCTTACCTCTTTCTTCTTCCCCTACCTCTCCTCCACATCTCACCTTATTTTCTCTTTCTTTTCTTTTCTCCCTCCCTTCCTTCTCTACTTCCTTCCTTCCTCCTCTCCATCCCCTTCTTCCTTCCCTTACTTCTCCCCTACTCTTACCCTCTGTCTTCTCCTTCCTCCTTCTCTTTCTCTCTCTTCCTCCCTCCTTTTTCTCTTTCTCTCCCTCCCACCCATCTCTCCTTACCTCTTTCTTCTTCCCCTACCTCTCCTCCACATCTCACCTTATTTTCTCTTTCTTTTCTTTTCTCCCTCCCTTCCTTCTCTACTTCCTTCCTTCCTCCTCTCCATCCCCTTCTTCCTTCCCTTACCTCTTCCCTACATCTACCCTCTGTCTTCTCCTTCCTCCTTCTCTTTCTCTCTCTTCCTCCCTCCTTTTTCTCTTTCTCTCCCTCCCACCCATCTCTCCTTACCTCTTTCTTCTTCCCCTACCTCTCCTCCACATCTCACCTTATTTTCTCTTTCTTTTCTTTTCTCCCTCCCTTCCTTCTCTACTTCCTTCCTTCCTCCTCTCCATCCCCTTCTTCCTTCCCTTACCTCTTCCCTACATCTACCCTCTGTCTTCTCCTTCCTCCTTCTCTTTCTCTCTCTTCCTCCCTCCTTTTTCTCTTTCTCTCCCTCCCACCCATCTCTCCTTACCTCTTTCTTCTTCTCCTACCTCTCATCCACATCTCACCTTATTTTCTCTTTCTTTTCTTTTCTCCCTCCCTTCCTTCTCTACTTCCTTCCTTCCTCCTCTCCATCCCCTTCTTCCTTCCCTTACCTCTTCCCTACTCCTACCCTCTTTCTTCTCCTTCCTACCCTCTCTCCTTCTCTTTCTTTCTCTTCCTCCTTCCTCTCCCCCCTTTTCTCTCCCTTCCACCCACCTCTCCTTATCTCTTTCTTCTTCCCCTACCTCTGAGAATGAGCTCATCATTCTAAGGAAGAAAGCTAGGTTTCGACATTTACACAGAGCCCAGCTGAGGAGAGTTGGTTTTGGCTCACTACAATGCAGGGAATTTGTACAGGCAGCCTGCAATTTAAGAAGGAGTTTCAATACAACTCAAATTTATATGCAAGCCAGAATGGCATAATTGTATAATACTGTGAGTAAACTCCAACCATTGTGCAATTTGACCTGAATCATTGTGTAATAAACTCAAACCATTGTGCATTTGACCTGAACCGTTGTGTAATAAATTCACATTTTCTTATAATACGCTGAGTTCTTAACTCTGGTTGCCCTTAAACCAGAAGGTTTCCTAAAGCTGGGATTTGCTGCATTGCAACTCGTAAATTATAGTTTCTGGAGGCGGCTGCAAACTTGTTTTGCTTTCTAAAACTTCTCTGCAAATGATGAGAAGAGGGAAATTATTAAATGCGGGGAATTGTCATGTTTGTCTAATTAGTTATGTTGAAAAGGAAACTGGTTTGATTTAGTTTTTTCCCCCAAGAGTTGAGCCTAGAAAGGGTGGCTGGGCCAGACTCACCCAGCCGGCTTTCATGCATAAAGCAGGACTAGAACTCCCAGTCTCCTGATAAGTGGCCCAAAGTCACCCAGCCGGCTTTCATTCTTAACATGGGACTAGAACTCATAGTCTCCTGGTGATTGGCCCAAAGCCATCTTTAATGCCTAATGCAGGACTAGAACTCCCAGTCTCCTGATAATTGGCTCAGTCACCCAGTTGATTTTCATTCTTAAGATGGGACTAGAACTCATAGTCTCCTGGGGATTGGTCCAATGTCACCCAGCCAGCTTTCATGCCTAATGCAGGACTAGAACTTTCAGTCTCCTGATAAGTGGCCCAAAGTCACCCAGTTGATTTTCATTCTTAAGGTGGGACTAGAACTCATAGTCTCCTGGTGATTGGCCCAAAGCCATCTTTAATGCCTAATGCAGAACTAGAACTCCCAGTCTCCTGATAATTGGCCCAGTAACCCAGTTGATTTTCATTCTTAAGATGGGACTAGAACTCATAGTCTCCTGGTGATTGGCCCAAAGCCATCTTTAATGCCTAATGCAGGACTAGAACTCCCAGTCTCCTGATAATTGGCTCAGTCACCCAGTTGATTTTCATTCTTAAGATGGGACTAGAACTCATAGTCTCCTGGTGATTGGCCCAAAGCCATCTTTAATGCCTAGTGCAGGACTAGAACTCCCAGTCTCTTGATGATTGGCCCAAAGTCACCCAGCCAGATTTCATACAAGACAGGACTAGAACTCCCAGTTTCCTGGTGATTGGCCCAAAGTTACCCAGCCATCTTTCATTTTTAAGATGGGACTAGGACTCCTAGTCTCCTAGTGATTGGCCCAATGTCACCCAGCCAGCTTTCATACTTAAGACACGGACCAGAACTCCCAGTGTCCTGGTGAGTGGCCTGAAATTACCCAGCCAGCTTTCATGCTTAAGACGGGACTAGAACTCCCACCTTTCTGCTTTTGTGGCCTGCTGCCTTCACCGCTGGACCAAACCGGTTCTAATCAATGATTAAGTCAGCGGTGATGATGTCAACGAACCGGAGTTTGTCCCCGAAGTGTAAATCCGGCACTTTTGCAGAAGCGATAAGGTTGAAAGGAGAACGGGAGGCCGATCCAGGCGGGATCTGTATAACCTCTCAGGGAAACAAAAAAAATATATCACAAGACCTCGCAGTGTTCCCGAGCAGGGATCGGCATGCCAAAGTACAAAATCTTTCCCCCCACCTCCCCCTGTTGGGAAGTCTGGTTACAAAGATCGCCAGGCTGGGGGAGGGGAAAGAAAAAAGCCCACATATTGTTGCCGATGGCCAGAGAGCCTACAAGGAGTGGGAGAAAAAGGCATGAAAGGGAATGAACCAAGTCCTTTATTTGAAGATTATTTATCCCAGAGCTTGGAGAGGTTGGGGAGGGGGGGGGGGAGAGGGAAAAACACTGGCTTTATTTTATTTTTATTTTTTTTAAAAAAGGAGCTGCAACCGGTAGCCGAAGCGGGGAAGACCCTGTCCGAAGGGGCAAGAACCCAGATTCTTACGACCAGGAGTCAGAAGTTGGAATGTGGTTGTGGGCTGGGATTGAACGGAGGGAAAACATCCTATTTGACTGTTGTGTGTGTATAAGGGGGAGCGGGTGAGAGTCAGGTACCGAAGCGTAGTACATACAATTATCTACTACAGTGGTTCCCAAACTTGGCAACTTTAAGACTTGTGGACTTCAACTCCCAGAATTCTCCAGCCGGCTCTGCTTTAAGACTTGTGGACTTCAACTTTAAGACTTGTGGACTTCAACTCCCAGAATTCTCCAGCCGGCTCTGCTTTAAGACTTGTGGACTTCAACATTAAGACTTGTGGACTTCAACTCCCAGAATTCTCCAGCCGGCTCTGCTTTAAGACTTGTGGACTTCAACTTTAAGACTTGTGGACTTCAACTCCCAGAATTCTCCAGCCGGCTCTGCTTTAAGACTTGTGGACTTCAACTTTAAGACTTGTGGACTTCAACTCCCAGAATTCTCCAGCCGGCTCTGCTTTAAGACTTGTGGACTTCAACTTTAAGACTTGTGGACTTCAACTCCCAGAATTCTCCAGCCGGCTCTGCTTTAAGACTTGTGGACTTCAACATTAAGACTTGTGGACTTCAACTTCCAGAATTCTCCAGCCAGCTGAGCTGGCTGGAGAATTCTGGGAGTTGAAGTCCACAAGTCTTAAAGTTGCCAAGTTTGGGAACCACTGATCTACTACAACGTCCTACCTGTCAATGAATACTTCGGCTTCCACCGCAACAACACACCAGCACACAATAGAGCACACCGACCAGCTGGTCTTCACATGTGCCGCAGCACCGAAAACCCAAAGACCACATGCCTGTTTTCAGGCTGTTTTTCATGGCCCCAAAATGGCTTGGAAAACACCCTGTAAAATGGCCCATTTTGGGGGCATTTTCCAGCCACTTTTCAGCATGAGAAATGCCTGAGAAATGGACAGTTTTGGGACATCTTTCAAGCCATTTTCAGGCCATTTTTCAGGCTGTTTTTCACAGCTTTTTCTCAGCCCGTTTTTGGCCCCAAAATGGCTTGGAAAACACCCTGTAAAATGGCCCATTTTGGGGCCATTTTCCGGCCCATTTTCAGCATGAGAAATGGACAGTTTTGGGGCGTTTTTCAGGCTGTTTTCCAGCGCTCTGGTGCCCACGGAGACCAGCATGCATGCCGGAAACCAGAAGAGCAGCTGGCACCACCACCTGTGCCCACAGAGAGGGCTCTGCGTGGGACCTCCAGCACGCGTGCCATAGCTTTGCCGTCATGGGCCTGTAGGCTAATGAATAAAGCTGCCATATCAAAAGGAGGGAAACATGGTCTCCACATGTAGCCAAGGTTCGGGAGGTGAGATGAACGCCGGGGCCTCACTCACTCTACATAGCTCGACTTTCAACAGTTCACTTACTGACCGTCCAAAGTTACAACAGCCCTGACGAATGGGACTCAAGCCTGTTTTTCACACTTAGAGACCGTTGCAGTGTCCTACGATCCAAATTCAGACGCTTATCCTATTCATGACAGTTGCAATGTCCCATCCTTTCGTGTTGTTCCTGACAAGTTCCTGGGGAAGCCAAATTCCCTTCTCAATGGGTTGACTAATTTATCTACTCCACAGCGGTTCACGTGGCGAGAAAGGGTCGTAAAACGGACCGAAACTTCCTTAAACAGATGTCTCACTTAGCAGCAGGAATCTTGGGCTTCTCTTCGGGTTGTACGTCGAGGAATAACTTTGGCCCCTTCCATTCAGCTTTTTTCTTTCTGCAATCGGAGAGAGCAATTTAGACCGGCTGCAATTAAATTGCTGGACAAGGTTCACCGTCTTGAACACTCAACCTTTGTCCACCTCAAGTTTTTTCTCAGCCCCAGCTTAACTTGTTCAAGGTGCAGCGCCCTTCCCCCTGCCTCTTTTCTCACCCCCCCCACCCAAATCTCTTGGGTGGGGGAAGGCAAAGAGCAGCTCAGGGAAGACAAAACTGCTGACCCATTGCCATGGAGACATTAATTCAAGGCGAGTTCAAAGAAATTCACTTCCCAGTTGAAGCTAACAAGCTGAAATTGGAGCTTGGCCTAGGCAGGAGAGAGAGCGAGAGAGAGGGAGGGAGAGATAAATGGGGCTTTCCTTGGATAAAGACGACCCAATCTTTGTAGGTCAGGGAGGGAGGGGAAAGAGGAAGAAGGAAAAAAAAAAGAGAGGAATATTTGAAGGGTGGATTGGTGGAGCGAATCCACAGCTACAGAAGCCCAGAAGTTTGAAACTAGCAAAATAGTTTTGCGAAGCTTCTTCTCCAGTAACATTATACTGCAAACTTAGAGCGTGCAAAACCTTTGCCAGACCAATTCTCGAATACAGCTCGTCTGCCTGGAATCCACACTGTATTTCGGACATTAATACAATCGAGCAAGCCCAGCGGTATTTCACGAGAAGAGTCCTCCACTCCTCTGCTCACGACAGAATCCCTTAGGCCACCAGGCTCGAAATTTTGGGCTTGGAGAACCTAGAACTCCACCTAAGCGTAGTACCCAAAATTATCTGCTACAACTTCCTACCGGTCAATGACTTCTTCAGCTTCAACCGCAACAATACATCAGCACACAATAGATACAAACTCAAGGTGTCAACCGCTCCAAACTCGATTGCAGAAAATACGACTTCAGCCACAGAATGGTCAATGCCTGGAATGCTCTACCTGACTCGGTTGTTACATCCTCAAACCCTCATAACTTTAACCTTAAACTGTCTACCGTGGACCTCACCCCTTTCCTAAGAGGTCTATAAGGGAGGCGTGGATAAGTGCCTACCATCCATTCTGTTGCTGAAGTCGTATTTTCTGCAATCGAGTTTGGAGCGGTTTACCTTGAGTTTTGTATCTATTGTTTGCCCGAGTGTCATTGAGATTGAAGCTGAATTAGCTGTTGACAGGTAGATGCTACAGAAGAAAATTTTGTGTCCTGTGCTTAGGTCAAACCGTTCAGTTCCAGATTGTCCAAGCCCAAAATTTTGAGCCTGGTGGCATAAGGGATTCTACTGAGAGCAGAGGAGTGGAGGCCTCTTCTCGTGAAATGCTTCTGGACCTGCTCTGCTTGAGCAAAGGGTTGGACCAGAAGACCTCCAAAGTCCCTTCCAACTCTGTTATTCTGTTCTGGTTACCAATCCATCAGATGCTCTCCTTCTCCTTCTCCTTCTCCTTCTCCTTCTCCTTCTCCTTCTCCTTCTCCTTCTCCTTCTCCTTCTCCTTCTCCTTCTCCTTCTCCTCCTCCTCCTCCTCCTCCTCCTCCTCCTCCTCCTCCTCCTCCTCTTCTTCTTCTTCTTCTTCTTCTTCTTCTTCTTCTTCTTCTCCTTCTCCTCCTTCTCCTCCTCCTCCTCCTCCTCCTCCTCCTCCTCCTCCTCCTCCTCCTCCTCCTCCTCCTCCTCCTCCTCCTCCTCCTCCTTCTTCTTCTTCTACGTGTCAGCTACCAACAGGCTAGGCTCACATGTGCCCTGCAGGTTGATGGATTTTACACCTGGAGAAACTCAAAACTCACTCTCATCCACGAGTGTGGACTCGTGAGGACCAGCAGATGGCGCTCAAGAGACGCTCCTGAATGGCTTCCTTGTTTGTGTTGATTTTCTCGTTGGCGATACTTGATAATGCGGTTGCAAACAATCCTATTCCTTGACAAAAAGACCAAAAACTGCATTTTGGCTGCTAGTTTAGAAGAGGAAACAACTATAGAGTCTGCTTCATTATTCCCACAAGACGGAAGGACGAAAGCTAGATAGAGCCTTGAGTCAGAATGTGAAAAAGAACGGATAATGCGGAATCTTTAACTTTTAATAAATTTATATGCCGCCCAATCCCGTAGGACTCCGGGCGGCTTACAGAAACAAGATTAAAATAAGGAGTTAAAAATAGAAAAAGGGAAACAATTTAAAATAGAAAAAAGAGAAACAATTTAAAAACAACGCACCATACACTCAATCTGAGTGGGGCGGGACCTCATTCATGAGGTCAACAGCCCCAGGCCTGCCGGAACAGCCAGGTTTTAGTGGCTTTTCGGAAGGCCGAGAGAGTGGGAAGGGTCCGGATCTCTACGGGTAGATCGTTCCACAGGGTTGGAGCAGCTACAGAGAAGGCCCTCCCCCGGGGAGCCGCCAGCCTCATTGTCCGGTCGACGGTATCCAGAGAAGGCCTAGCCTGTGAGTTCTTATCGGCCGTTGGGAGGTATGTGGCAGGAGGCGGTCTCTCAGATATCCAGGTCCTAGGCCATGTAGGGCTTTAAAGGTAATGACCAGCACCTTGAAGCGCGTTCGGAGACCGATCGGAAGCCAGTGCAGCTCGCGGAGGATAGGTGTAACATGGGTGTATCTAGGTACACTCGATATCGCTCGCGCGGCTGCGTTCTGGAGTGCAGGAGGAGTAGCAACTTGTGAATTGGCTGTGCACATCGAAGACTCCAGATATGATTTCTGAACTACTTGAAAGCAAATTGCGTTGATGCAACTCTTTCCGCTTAAGGCACCCAGAATAAAGTGGTGGGAGGGATGGATGGATTTGGTCTGTAGTAGTTTCTACTCAGAAGGTGACAACGTATAACTTTTGTCTTGTTGTGGCCTGGGAAGCTAAGCAGGGTCAAGTCAGGTTAGTACGTTGGATGAGAGTGTCCAGGCCAACAGGTATTGGAAGAAATGTCCATCTGGGTTCAGTTCCAAGTGGGGGAAAAGACACAGGATTCATGAACGTTGCTTGGAGAGATGGTTTATCGATGATGGAGAGGACCACAGGATTTGAGGTCTTGGGGGAAAAGGGAGGAGATGCTGAGAGTATCCTGAGTTGTTTTTTTTTGTTTAAGATTTTTTTTATTGTTTTAGTTCAACAAAAACACACACACACAAAAAGAATCATCTTTCGTTACATCCTGTAGAAAGCATATCGATTGGTTACAAACATATTCCATGCGTTTCTTCCACAATCCTTACATATACTTCATTCAAATCGAGTTGTACATTTTAAGTCAAGAAAGAAAAAATATGTATTTTACTATCCCTGTACCACAATTCTCATTTGGTTACCATTATTTAAACATGTTTTTAACTAGAATCATTTATATTTAAAGATCCAACCACCTACTAGCATTCATTTGCAGTTTCAATAGATCTCCAATAACATTACGCCTTTATGACATATTCTAAAACAAATTCAGTTAAGTAAGATATCTAAGCATCCCCCCTCCCCATAAAACATATTATCCATGAACATTTCCTTGTTATTATTGTAGTTGACTAAATGTTATTTACTGTTTATCCTGGTTTTATGCCCTCTCTGGGGTTTTGAATTTGAGCTTGTATTCTGATTGGTTGCCAGACTCCCATGGGGCCATTCAGGAGCAACTCTGTAGGATGTCCTGTGTCCCAAGCTTGGTTGAGCCTTGCTAGATGATGATGTAATGAAAGGGCTTTGAGGTTCCTATTATGGCTCTGTCTGAAGGAGGTAGATCTTTCTTATGTAGAATACACTGGCTCAGGCCTTAAGGGTCCATTGACAAAGGTGGGGACGTGAGAGTTTCTGCCTGTCTTTTAGGGGAAATACTCTCCCCTTTTAATATATCCTAAAATATTTCATTCTTCTAGGAGAGGGGGTGGGTGCTAACTTCCTACATAGGTTAGTGAAAAAAACTCCCAAATCCATCTTGGATGAAAGGAATGGCAAACCATTTCTCTACAAACAGGTCCATGTGGTCATCAGAAGCTCGGGAGGTGCTTTCATTTTGTTCAGTAAGATCCACCACACCTTAATACGATCCCCAGTTTTGAGGGAGGAAGGCTCAGATAGAACATCACCAACATTATGGGTGGAGCTCAAGACTGTTTACCTGCAGGGCAGAGCTGTGTGGGAAGGAGGATTAAGTGGTTGGTCAAGGACATCTGAATGCTCAATCAAAGATTAGTGTCAAGGTTCCGTTCATTTCTTCCTGGACAAAGTAATCCACCTGGAGCTTTGCGGTAGCTCTGGTTGGTTCTTGCGTGGGTTCCCGAGAAGAAAGTTCTCAGCATATTCATAAGCTAAATATAAACAGGCTTCTGAAGGTGGAGCTAACATTCACTCTTGCCCCATTTCTCGTTACATAAATCAAGTAGCAATAATAATTCTCCTCCTTTAGCCAGCTCTTCATCCGATGATGGGAATTTGAAATCCAGAACATTTACATTTCTGCAAATCCTGAATGGTTCCCAGGGGAAGCGGCTGTCTCAAATTCTCGGGAGAAAGTGGAGGATCTCGTACCACCTTCTAGACAGGTTCCCCTCGCACATATGTGCTAGTCGTTCCTGACTTTAGAGGGTGTGTGTGTGCTCATCTCCGAAGGGCCAGCGCTGTCCGAAGACGTCTCCGCGGTCATGTGGCAGCATGACTAAACACCGAAGACGCACGGAACGTGTTACCTTCCCACCAAAGGTGGTTCCTATTTTTCTACTTGCATTTTACATGCTTTCGAACTGCTAGGTTGGCAGAAGCTGCGAAAAGTAACGGGAACTCACTCTGATATGCGGCGCTAGGGTTTCAAACCACCGAACTGCCCGTGGCACGACATAACCGCGAACGTCAAAAGCGCGCCGACAACACCGCGGTGCTAAAACAGCAATGTCAAAAGCGCGCTGACAACAGCGCGATTTAACTTAAGGTAAGGTTTAGGGTTAGGTTTAGGGTTAGGTTTAGGGTTAGGTTTAGGGTTAGGTTTAGGGTTAGGTTTAGGGATAGGTTTAGGGTTAGGTTTAGGGTTAGGTTTAGGGTAGATTTAGGGTAGGTTTAGCGTTAGGTTTAGCGTTAGGTTTAGGGTTATTTTTAGGGTTATGTTACAGCGCGCTTCTGTCGGCGCGCTGTTGTCGGCGCGCTGTTGTCGCACGGTTTTGACGGTGCGGTTTTTTAACCTACTTTAGTCACACGCGCTTTAGTCTACCGCGGTTTTGTGGTGGAACCCGAACTGCCAACCATTCTGATCGACAAGCTGAGCGTCTCAGCCCCTGAGCCACTGCTAGAATCGACGATTCTAGCTAACATATATCGCGCATCACAGCTGATCATCACCCAGCTGATCGTTGAAAATTACCAGTTCACGCAAACCGATACTATTTTATGCTACCAGTTCGGGTGAAATGATTCTGAATGGTACTATTTCACTCCTGCCCCCTCTCCCAGCAATGTGGAGGAATTTATCTCCATGTTCCAGATTTTTCTGTTTCTGCATAAGTGCTTGGCAGTTATGAATTTTTTTAAAAAAATAACTTTTTTTGAACTGTTTGAATTTAAAAGCCTTTATTTTTATTATTTTTTTTTAAAAAGACATTCTTCCTAGATTGCCCATGCTTGGCCATCTGTGATGATACGGAGATCCAAGCTGGAAGAAAATCAGGGAGGGCCAAATGCGATTCCTGCAGCCCAGTTGACCTTGGCAATTCTGAAGTCTTAGCTGCATAGAGCAGTGTTTTTCAACCTTGGCAACTTGAAGATGTCTGGACTTCAACTCCCAGAATTCCCCAGCCAGCAAATGCTGGCTGGGGAATTCTGGGAGTTGAAGTCCAGACATCTTCAAGTTGCCAAGGTTGAAAAACACTGGCATAGAGCAAACTCAATGTAACATAGACCTGGCCTGCAGAACCCATCAGAGGTCCAGAGGTCCTTCTTTTTGAGCTCCAACAGAGACAGGTTGCCCAGAGCGAAGGGCAGGTACGAAAAGTAGGGCAGATTTCCAGCCCAGCTGGTTCCCTGAATGAAAAACTGAACTGAGATCCTTTTAGAACTTTCCGTTTTGTCCATATATCCTGAAAACACGAAGAGGAAAACTGCCAGTTTCATAATGGAAGAAGGATTCCAAAGCGAGTAAATTCCCAGCAGCTGGATTCCTCTTTATTTAGCGCGACCCGGCTTCCTGTCCACAAAGAGTCCCTTGTGGAGATTTCTGATTAATACATGAGAAAGAATTTAAATGACAAATGAAGGCAGATCTAGCACGCCTCCTCCTGCAATTCAAAATATGGCCATGTGGAAAGGAACAAGAATTGCGACCGAAGTTTTTTTTTTAAACGTTCAGGTTGCTACGAAATACCCAAGTTGAGGTTCGGCTTAGCTTGTGGTGTCAACCAAACCATGATGAACATGGCATGCTGTCGTTCAAAGAAGAAATGGTTCCAAATAGCACCCAAAAGTAAATCAGAATCCAAGGCAACGTATTGCTCAAAGTTCCAATTTATTAAGAGAGCCATGCTGGCACATCTGGGAAACTCCGAATCTGAAAGCTTTCAAGTTTTCCCCACCTAGTTGAAAGTTCAAGATCTTGCCCCCACACCCCCAAGTCCATCCCATGGTCCAATCTCCCACTGCCAGGCTGGCAGTTCCACCCATCCAGTTCTGGTCAGGCGCAGAGGTGCAAAGACGAAAGATGACCTTGGCTTTCTGGAAAGGATTTTGTTATGGCTACCTATCATCTTAACTCCATACAATCCCCCCTCCCATTTTCCCACAATAGAAAATGCAAGTAGAAAAATAGGAACCACCTCTGGTGGGAAGGTAACAGCATTCCGTGCACCTTTGGTGTTGAGTCTTGCCGGCCACATGACCATGGAGACGTCTTCGGACAGCGCTGGCTCTTCGGCTTTGAAACGGAGATGAGAATCGCTCCCTAAAGTCGGGAACAACTAGCACATATTTGCAAGGGGAATCTTTACCGTTAGCCAATGTTTTGTTGTTGTTGTAATGAAAGTAAGATATAACCAGTTAAAGGCATATTTATCTCTGTTTTAAACTTTTGATTTGATGTATCTTAAGTAATAAATTGTAGAGGATATATGGATTTTATTTTATACTTATTAATGTTTCGGAGTTACCATCCAAGTAACAATTGTATGAATATAGCAATCAAAGAGTGAATGTTATATAGTGTGTTTTATTCAGGTAGTTGCTGGCATATTACTGTATTGATCTGCTTCATTCTATTTTTGTTTTATTTATTTTTTTGCTGATCAATAATTGAACAAATTACTGATTGATTGATCAAATTGGTGACTTTTCTAATGTGAAACCTGACTTTCCTCTTTTGGTTAATCTGTGCCAAGGAGGACACCTTGTGGTTGATGTGCAGCATTGCAAAGGATCTTGCAGTTAAGGAAGGTCCCTATCGTTTATGTGCTGGATCTATAGGAAGCCCTTGACTTATAACCATAATTGAGATTGGAATTTCTGCCATAAGGTCGTGAGTTGAGTCAAACTCAACTTTACAACAATTTCTATGCCAATTGTTAAAAAAAATCATGGAGTTGTTAAGTGAATCCAGTTGCCCCAGTGTTGTTGCATATCACAATCACGTGACTGCAGAACACGGCAATCAGGGCTGGGTTCCTGCCTGTTCTAACCTCTTCTATAGAAGAGGTTCCACAAATCTACAGTGCCATTTAGAACCGGTTCCAGCTCCCTCCCCCCTCCCGTCTGCACATCATCAAGATGAAGAGCGAGAGGAGGAATTCTGGGAGTTGAAGTCCACAAGTCTTAAAGCTGTCAAGTTTGAACACCCCTGGGTTTTTTTTTTCTAAAGCGTTAGGGATGCAAGGGTCTTGTAACTTGACAGCTTTAAGACTTTAAGCTCCCTCTCCCCACCTGTCTGCACCACACTGGCCCCGCCCGCCGCTCACTGATTGGTTGGCTCACCAATCACCCCGCCCACCTCTAAAAGTCCTATCTAAACCTTAAAGTCTTAAAGTTGTCAAGTTTGAACATCCCTGGTTTTTTTTCTAAAGGGTGAGGGGTGCAAGGGTCTTGTAACTTGACAGCTTTAAGACTGGCACACTTCAATGCCAGAGTTCCTGAGCCAACATGACTGGAGGAGGAATTCTGGGAGTTGAAGTCCACAAGTCTTAAAGCTGTCAAATTTGAACACCCCTGGGTTTCTTTTTCTAAAGGGTTAGGGGTACAAGGGTCTTGTAACTTGACAGCTTTAAGACTTGCACACTTCAATGCCAGAGTTTCTGAGCCAACATTTTGGTTGCTAAGCAAGAGCGTTGTTAAGTGAGAAGTTGGCCACGCCCACCCAGTCACATGGCTGGCAAGCCACTCCTACCCGGTCACATGGCCAGCAAGCCACTCCCACAAAGCAGGCCACACCTACAGAAGAGGTTCTAAAAATTTTTGAAACCCACCACTGACGGCAATCATGAGCCAAAGGTTCTGAACTGATGCTCCAGTTTAATGTATCGGGCCCATTTGATTTGCCAACATAATTCAAAGAATTGCTCTTCAAATGCACGGAGGTCTTGCCCTCAATCCAGCTGAATCAAACAGCCTCCTTCCATGGGTTGTTGGGTTGACATTCTTCTCACATCAAACTGGTGACGATGAAGGTGCGTCCTCAGCTGACACCGGAATCCGCACAGCTTAAATGTTTCAATTGTTCCATGCAAGTAACTGTTGAACAGAAACTTCTTAAAATCACTTGGGTATTAAAAAGAAAAATTCCAGGAGGCTCCAAAAAACGATTACCTTCTTTCAAGATGTGCTTATTTATTTTGGCGTGGCTTTTGAAGAAGTTCAAAAGGCTTGTCATTGATATTGACTTGGTAAGCTTCTGGGTTCACAGAACCTGTTAGATGACAAGGTCCTCTTCGAACACGATGGACGAACATCATTCTGGGTACAAGTCAAGGGGATGGTTGACACTTTGAAATCCTACGTGACCTGGGACCAAGTTACCTGTGGGACCATCTCTCCTCACTGGTTTCTGCCCTATTAACATCTGGCAAAGCGGGACATGGTCTTCTTGGGTGAAGAGGTCTCATAGAGGGATCTTGGACACATGTTATGATGTCTTCCTTATGGGACAGACTGTCCCAGAGATATAAGAACATAGAACAATATGGTTAGAAGGCACTTTGGAGATCTTTTAGTCCAACTTCCTCGCTTGAAGAGGAGAGGTCATGGTCCTCTCATACTGATAGTCCCTTTTAGGAAGTTAGCACCCACCCCTCCCTCTCCTAGAAAAATGAAATATTTTAGGAAATATTAAAAAGACCAAATATTATATTTCCCTGGATGAGAAAAGGAGAAACGTGTTTTAAAGACAAAGCAGCTCCTTGCCCCCCCTCCCTTGTCAATGGGCCATTAAGGCCTGAGCCAGTGTATTCTACAAAACAAAGAGCTACCTCCTTCAGGCAGAGCCATAATAGGAATCCCAAAGCCCTTTCATTACATCATCACCCAGCGAGAGTCAACCAAGCTTGGGGACTCAGGACAGCCTACAGAGATGCCCCTGCGTGGCCCCATGGGAGCTTGGCAACCAATCAGAATGCAAGCTCAAATTCAAAAACCCAGAGAGGGCATCAAACTCAAGGATTCTCAGCATCTCTTCCCTTTTTTTCAAGATCTTCAAGGCATGTGACTCCCTTTCCTCCTTCGCAGGACCTCAAGCCATGTGGTCCTGTCCACCATCAATACACCTTCTTTTCAAGAAACTTCCATGAATCCAGTGTTTTTTTTCCCGCACTTGGAACTGAACCCAGAAGGACACTTCTTCCAACACCCTGAAAACCGGCATTCAGTGGTCTACTCCTCCTTGAATCAGAGGTTCTACTTGAATGTTGAATGAATGTTTAATAAATTTATAGGCCGCCCAATCCTGGAGGACTCCGGGCGGCTTACAACAATAGAATTAAAATAGAAGTTAAAAAACACAAAAAACACAGCTAAAAAGACCACAACACACACTCAGTCTAATCGGGGCTGGAACTCAAACATGAGTTCAACAGCCCGGGGCCTGCCGGAATAGCCAGGTCTTAAGAGCCTTACGGAAGGCCATGAGAGTGGGTAGGGTCCGGATCTCTGGGGGCAGTTCATTCCAGAGGGTCGGAGCGGCTACAGAGAAGGCCCTCCCCCAGGTAGTTGCCAGCCGACATTGTCTGGCTGACGGCACCCGGAGAAGGCCCTCCCTGTGCGATCTTATCGGTCGTTGGGAAGTATGTGGCAGAAGACGGTACTTAGTGATGGTGACCAGCAGACCCATCTCTCTCCTTCTCCAATCCCTGATTGCCCTCAACAGGATGACCTGGCTGTCCTGCAGTTTTGTTATCCTCTCATCTCCAGGAAGAGAATTTCAGAAGCTAATGACAGGTTAGGGGGAAAAGCATTCTTGGTTTTGATGGTGCTGCCAGAGACCAGTGGTGGGATTCAAATAATTTAACAACCGGTTCTCTGCCCTAATGACCAGCTGGGTAGGCATGGCTCAGTGGTTCTGTGACCATGTGGGCATGGCCAACTCAACGTCACTCACGCCAATGGTTCTTCATCTTAGCTGTGACAATGTAATAAGGGTTAACCAGAGAGGCAGTTTCTGTAAGCAGAGCAATAAAGATTAGGCTAGAAACAACACCAGAATGTTTCCTTCCTGCCTTCCTTACAAGATTAGCCCTGTAAAGTGGGGAAAAAACTCAAAAGGAGATTTCTTCCAACAACCGGCTCTCCGAACTGCTTAGAAAGTTAACAACCGGTTCTCCCGAATAGGTGCGAACCGGCTGAATCCCACCAGTGTGCCAGACTGTTGGAAGGAGAAGGTGGGAAAAATATCTTGACCCAACACCAAATCAAGAGAATGGGACGACTTCCCTTCTCCTCCTTCTACAAAGAACGGCTGTTGAGATAAATCACGGCAGAGCAGGTATAACCCCGGGGGAGTCGTATAGGGGGGTCTGGGTGGATTCAGAAGCCGGCCCCTCCCTTGCCTTGATGTAGGCCAGGCGTCTCCCTGGGGCTATGCTAGTGTACAAATTTTGGGCATCAGCGAGTCCCATGACGCTCCGTGGAGTTGAGTCTGGACTTGATGGAGTGTTTAAGTGATTTGTAATTAGCTGCAAAAATAAAAAAAAATAGGCATCCACTCCTCTTCACACAAACACAGCCGGGGGACGAGGGACAGAGAAAAATAAATCAAGTGGGTGGTGGAAGATAAAGAGCAGAGCTATTTTTAAAAGTTTTTTTCTTGTTATTCTGCTCTCGGCTCCTGAAATGTCCAGCAAGTGTGAGATTGAAGGATGTTTTAGGGGGGTCTCTACTCCAACCCCAAATGTTGCAAAGGTCAACTGCAGGCCTTATTAGGCAGCGGGGACGGCAAGAAGGGAAGCTGCACTGTGAAGATGTGAAATAGTGAAGTTGCATTGGCACCGATGATGTTACCTAGTTGAGTCACGAAACAAGAAAGCAAGAAAACAACCAGCCTCAGAGAGCACCAAGGACTCCACCATCCTTCTCCTCCTTCTCCTCCTTCTCTTCCTCTTCCTCCTCTCCACAAACCCCACTCCTTTCTAGCTCTGATGATGTTACCAGGATGGGTAATGAAACATCTGTAGGAAAAGCACTAAGCTCAGAGAGTACCAGGGACTCCACCATCCTTTTTCTCCTCATCCTCTTCCTCTTCCTCTTCCTCCTCCTCCTCCTCTTCCTCTCCACAAACCCCACTCCTTTCTAGCTCTTATGATGTTACCTAGATGGGTAATGAAACATCTGTAGGAAAAGCACCAAGCTCAGAGAGTACCAGGGACTCCACTATCCTTCTCCTCCTCCTCCTCCTCCTCCTCCTCCTCCTCCTCCTCCTCCTCCTCCTCCTCCTCCTCCTCCTCCTTCTCCTCCTCCTCCTCTTCCTCTTCTTCTTCCTCCTCCTCCTCCTCTCCACAAACCCCACTCCTTTCTAGCTCTTATGATGTTACCTAGATGGGTAATGAAACATCTGTAGGAAAAACACCAAGCTCAGAGAGTACCAGGGACTCCACCATCCTTCTCCTCCTCCTCCTCCTCCTCCTCCTCCTCCTCCTCCTCCTCCTCCTCCTCCTCCTCCTCTTCCTCTTCTTCCTCCTCCTCCTCCTCTCCACAAACCCCATTCCTTTCTAGCTCTTATGATGTTACCTAGATGGGTAATGAAACATCTGTAGGAAAAACACCAAGCTCAGAGAGTACCAGGGACTCCACCATCCTTCTTCTCTTCCTCTTTCTCTTCCTCCTCCTCCTCTCCACAAACCCCACTCCTTTCTAGCTCTGATGATGTTACCTAGATGGGTAATGAAACATCTGTAGGAAAAGCACCAAGCTCAGAGAGCACCAAGGACCCCACAGTTCAACCCTGAGCTACGAATAGTCTCTTCTATAGGAACCGAAGTGCAAAGCAGGCTGGGAGCTTCTATTTTCTGGGGAGTGCGCGGGACAGGTCTCCGGTCATTTTTTGCCCCCCAACCCGTATCCCAACCAATCCCTGAAACTGGTGTGAGCCAAAACATGGCTGTTCTACTGTGAAACCGAGGACGCAGTGACCTGTCTTAAAGTTGGATCTGTTTCGGCGTGTTTAGACTGCTCTGCTTTGACATCCAAACAACTTTGATATGTTCAGATTGGCCACCCCCAGTTGGGAACAAGTTGAGTTGTTTGGAGCCTTGAAATGTTTTCAACACCTCTACAGGTTGGAAAGTAGGGTGTCGGAAGGAATTTTGAGAGGAGGGATAAGCAGGATGATACCTTTGAAGGAGCGCCAAGCAGAAAGGCCAATCAAAAGTAGGGACAATCATTCTGGATTCAAGAGTTTTCTTCAGGCAGAGGTGGGTTCCTACCATTTCGGGGTGGTTTGGCCGAACTGGTAGTGGTATGCTGGCCTGGATCACAGAACCGGCAACGACCCAGGCTGGCCATGGTTCCCCGCTCACCACTGTTGCCATCTTTTTTTTTGAGTTTTGCTCATGCACAGAACAATTTCCATAGAACTACACACCCACATGTGACACACCCACATGTGAACCGGCAGTAACACCGGAGAGAACCCACCTCTGTCTTAGGGTCTTTAGTAGTGGTCTACAGAAGTTTGATCTGTTGAGGTTCTCCAAGAGGAGAACACCCAGAGAGTGGCTTGGAATCGCTCTGCTACCATGTTCTCCCAAAAATAAGACAGGGTCTTATTTTCTTTTGAGCCCTGAAATAAGCACTTGGCCTTATTTTTGGGGAGGCCTTTTTATTTTTGAGGTGCAGGAAGTGGCGAGCGTGGTCACCTCATGGCTGCTGCCGTGTTGCAATATTTTCGGAGAGGGCTTATTATCCGGGGAGGTCTTATTTTCAGGGGAACAGGGTAGTATATAAGGCATGGATAAGATAATATGCTTGAACTACAGTGGTTGACTTTTCATTTCCATCTCTAGATGACAATAGATCTTCGGACTGAGGAGATAAGTGAGAAGACAGGAGACCAGAGTCGGATACCTCAGCAGCATTGGAAGCTATCCTGGCTCTTCTTCCCGCCTTTCACCATCTTCTTTAAAGGACAAGAGGACAACTCTGTAGGTTGTTATGGTCTGCCTGGAAGAAAACTGGAAAAAAAATTATGTAAATGTACGACATAAATAAATACATTTAAGAGGGCACGAGGGCACAGATTGGGATGAAATGTGCATTTTAATTAAAGGCAATAAGTGCACATTTAGAAATAATTAGAATAATTGGAACAGAAATAGAATAATGTCCCCGTAGCAGGGGAAACTATGACCTAGGTACCCACTCAGTTGACCGCCCAGGTGTTAGCTCTGAAATTATGTTTTTGCACTTTTGCTATTCATGGGGAAGTTCAAGTCTTCTTCTCTGGGGTGGCTTTACCTGTAAAGAGACCTTGGCTGGAAAGTCCTTCAAAATAGAAGAAGGTATTTAAAAGGATAAAGTTCTCTAGAAATAAACATCATCATCTGAAAAGGAGTACAATCTCCTGCCATCTTTATGCTAGCTACGGGAGGCCCCCCATGTCTACGTCTTCCATCCCCCTGGCCACTGATGTGCCCCAGAGATGGATAGGAGTTGGAGTTCAAGAAGACCAACAGGAGTTGGGAGTCCAGCAATATTGCAAGGACAGCAGGCTGTTCCAACTTGGGTTTAGATTCAACGAAGTTTCCAAAGCAACTCCAGTGTGCTCTCTTTCCCCATTCTTGCTACGTCTTCCTAGTCCTTCTTGCTTTGCTTATTCAGAGGTAGTTCAATATTATTTTCTGATTTAAGGGAGGGAGTCCCCCCCCCCCCCCCCCGCTGACTGCTAGAAGAGACCAGTAAGATCTGGGTGTTTTCATCCAAGGATGCTGCCTTGCTGGGAAGAAAGTCATCAGCCGTGCTTGCCTGCTCTTCTGCCAGAAGGTTTGGCCCGAACATGCTGTTTTCCTTTGATGAGTGCCGTTCCCACTGGAAGTTGGCTTCTCGGGAGGCTTGCTCTTGGGAAATCTCCAAATAACTGAACATGTGGAATGAGGCCCGACACATCTGAGAATTAGGGAGGTTGAAGGATCATCTAACACTTCTAACTGGTATCAGAAAAGATTTGTGATGAACCAGGCAAAAGCAATGTCTTTTCTGAAGCCCTTGATGGTCTGTGAGCCAGTCGATTGGCTTGCAGATGTTTCATGACCCAAAACAGGCAACAACAACAGTGCTCTGATGATGTTCCCAAGTTGGGTCATGGAACACCTGCAAGTCAGCTAGCAGCTGCCTTCCAGCATTGATGATGTTCCCTAGTTGGGTCATGAAACATCTGCATGAAAACCACTGAGTTCAGAGAGCACCAAGAACCCCAAAGTTCTCATCCTCCTCTTCCCTCTCCTCCCCCTCCTCCTCAACCCCCCTCCCTTCTAGCACAGATGATGTTCCCTAATTGGATCATGAAACATCTGCAAGCCAGATATCAGATACCTTCCAGCATTGGTGATGTTCCCTAGTTGGGTCAATGAAACATCTGCATGAAAAACCCAGAGCTCAGAGAGCACCAAGAACCCCAAAGTTCTCATCCTCCTCTTCCTCCTCTTCCCCTCCTCCCCCTCCTCCTCAACCCCACTCCCTTCTAGTACTGATGATGTTCCCTAGTTGGGTCATGAAACATCTGCAAGCCAGCTACCAGATATCTTCCAGCATTGGTGATGTTCCCTAGTTGGGTCAATGAAACATCTGCATGAAAAACCCCGAGCTCAGAGAGCACCAAGGCCTCCACAGTTCAACCCTGAGCTACAGATGTTCTCTCCCATTAGAATCTCTATTTTGATATCTAGATAAATGTTTTTGTGGGTTTAAATTGGTGCCAGCTTGGTTTTTCTTGGTTCATTGCATGCCGAGATCCTCAACCAGCCTTTAAAAAAAAAAAACGCATCTCTTTTTTTTCTGCATTTCTTATCATCTGCATCTCCTTCCCTTGATAACTTTCTTCTTCTACTTTCCTTTACTGTCATCTGCACCTCCATAACTGTCTGGTTTGGCTCTGCAACCCAACAAGACAGATGGAGACTTCAGAGGAGAATCAGAACGGCAAAAAATACAATTACTGCCAACCTGCCTTCCGTTGAGGATCTGCACGCTGCATGAGTCAAAAAGGGGGCTGTGAAAATATCTACAGACCCCTCGCATCCTGGACATAAATTGTTTCAACTCCTACCCTCAAAATGACGCTACAGAGCACTGCACACCAAGACAATTAGACACAAGGGCAGTTTTCCCCCCGAAAGCCATCACTCTGCTAAGCAACTAATTCCCACAACACTGTCAAACTATTCACTAAGGCTGCATTACTGTTACTATTAGTCTTCTCATCGTTCCTATCACCCACCTCCTCCCACTTATGACTGCAGGACTGTAACTTTCTTGCTTGTATCCTTATGATTTATATCAATATTGATTGTTTCCTGATTGCTTATTTGTCCCCTATGACTTTCATTAAGTGTTGTACCTTATGATTCTTGATGAATGTATCTTGTCTTTTTATGTCCACTGAGAGCATCTGCACCAAAGACAAATTCCTTGAGTGTCCAATCACACTTGGCCAGTAAAGAATTCTATTCTATTCTATTCTATTCTATTCTATTCTATTCTATTCTATTCTATTCTATTCTATTCTATTCCACTCTACTCTATTCTACTCTATTCTATTCCATATCCTATCCTATTCTATATTCTATTCTATTCATTCTTTATTTCTTATTCTATTCTGCTCTACTCTATTCTACTCTATTCTATTCATTCTTTATTTCTTATTCTATTCTATTCTATTCTATTCTATTCTATTCTATTCTATTCTATTCTATTCTACCAAAGACAAATTCCTTGTGTGTCCAATCACACTTGGCCAGTAAAGAATTCTATTCTATTCTATTCTATTCTATTCTATTCCACTCTACTCTATTCTACTCTATTCTACTCTATTCTATTCCATATCCTATCCTATTCTATATTCTATTCTATTCATTCTTTATTTCTTATTCTATTCTACTCTACTCTATTCTACTCTATTCTATTCATTCTTTATTTCTTATTCTATTCTATTCTATTCTATTCTATTCTATTCTATTCTATTCTATTCTATTCTATTCTATTCTATTCTACCAAAGACAAATTCCTTGAGTGTCCAATCACACTTGGCCAATAAAGAATTCTATTCTATTCTATTCTATTCTATTCTATTCTATTCTATTCTATTCTATTCTATTCTATTCTATTCTATTCTATTCTATTCTATTCTTCTGTTTCTTTACCAGACGATCTGTTTCCCTTTTCTCTTTTCTTCCTCCTACATCTGCTGGCCTTCTGAGCTTTATCTTCAGTCTCCTCTCTAATTATTTTATTGAACCTCAACATCAAAAAAAAAGCAGAGGAAGAAGAAAGAAAAGAGAGAAATTACTTAGAGAGAGAGAGAGGAAGGAGTGGGTGGGAACGCTGGTGCTTTGAGTCAACTGTACCGAGAACCGTTCTCTTGTCTGAACATGTTTTTCCCACCCAGGTTCCCAAGTATTTCTTTCATAGAGTGAAATTACCCCAACGAAGGGTGTGGCAACCTCATAGCCCTCTTTCTGCATCGTCTAATCGTTTATGCTGTAGGAAGTTAGCACCCACACCTCTCCCAGAAAAATGAAATATGTTGGGAAATATTAAAAAGGCAGAATATTTCCTCTGAAAGGGAGGAAGAAACCTTTGTCAACGGGCCATTAAGGCCTGAGCCAGTGTATTCTACATAACAAAGATCTACCGGCAGAGCCATAATAGGAATCCCAAAGCCCTTTCATTATATCATTACCCAGCAACAGCTCAACCAAGCTTGGTACTCAAAGTTACAAAGCCTACAAAGTTAGCTAAGACCTGACCACCAATCAGAGTGCATTTCTTGCACAGGAATGGGAACTAAGGCTCTCCCAGCATCTCTCCTTTTTTCCCCCCCTTTCAAGATCTTCAGTGCATGTGATCCCCATTCCCCCCCCCCCCGGACTTCAAACCATGATGTCCACCATCAATAAACCTTGGATACATGGGAAAAGATATGGGTAAGAAATGGAAAATTTACACAAGCCCAGAATTTGAGAGAAAACTTTTATAAGATGTTTTATAGATGGCATTTAGATCCTGAAAAAACTGGCCTTTATGTATCCGAATTTACAACCTAAATGCTGGAGATGTGATTGTCTCGATGCTACATACTATCATATATGGTGGACTTGTAAAAAAGGAAAAGCATTTTGGGTAAAAATATGGTGGATTATGCAAAATGTTCTTTAAAAAAGGATAAAGTTTACCCCTCAGTTATTTTTGTTAGGTATAATTACTGATTTTACAGTTATAGAGACTAACTTGATTTTGCATTTAATAACCGCAGCAAGACTGTTGGTGGCGCAATACTGGAAGAAGGAAGATTTGCCTACTATTCAAGAACGGACATTAAAAGTAACAAACTTAGCAGAGATGGCTAAAATATCAGCATATCTCAAAGGCCACTCAAATGAGAGATATAAACTGGAATGGAGAAGATGGATTGACTATACTCAAAATAAATATGAGACTAAGAAATTCCAGATAGTTTATGACTGAAGAAACAAGGAATGATATAATCTGTTTAGAGTTACCCTAGCAAAGAGGAGTTAAAGCTCAAATGAAAGATGATACTAACTTTTTTGTAAGTTTATTTTAGAATATCTTTGTTAAAGATTTATACCCTGTATTGGTTCTGGGAAGTCGGGGAGGGGGGGAGGTTGGGGGTTGGGGTTGGGGAGGGTAGGGGGGGGGAGATAAACATTTGTAAAAGTTTTTTTTTCCAAAAATTTTCAATTAAAAAAAAAACTTTTCCAAGCAACTTCCATGAATCCAGTATCTTTCCCCCACACTTGGAACTGAACCCAGAACAACATTTCTTCCAACAACACTTATCTTCTAAATGGCCCCCTGACCCGCCATCAGCACTTGAACCCGAGTAAGGCTGTGTGCCGCCCCTCTTATTTTTAGCACTTTGAGTCTGAGTTAAGCCCCCCCCTCCTTTCCGCTTTTCCTTTCAAATCAAACAGAAATGGGCAGCTTTTCCTTGGGGTACATTCAGACTCCCCCTTTTTAGCATTGGGGCTGAGCGCCGGCGATGGATGGGAGGGGTGTCAATCCGGCTGTATTAATACTCTGGTTAGCAGCATTCTGCATCGATCATCCGTGAAAGATGTAAGAGAGCAATTAAAAAAAGAAATATTCATATCTGTTTTCATTTACTACTTCCCTTAACCTATGGAGATTCTCCGTGCAACTGAAGACAAGCAGTTTCCCCCCATAAATTAGCTGAAACATGCAAATGACAACAGCAGCTTTTTAAAATATAATTTTCCTTGAAGCGAGTCTTAAACATGAACTTGGAGATACCTCCCTCCCTCTCTCGTTCTCCTTCTCTTGCTCCCTCCCTCCCCTTCCTTGCTGCCTTCTCCTCTCCTCCCCTCCCCTTCTCTTCCTTCCCCTTCCCTCCCTCCCTCCCTTCTCCATCACTGGAGGCTTTTAAGAAGAGATCGGACCATTTGTCTGGAATGGCAAAAGATTTCCTGCTTGAGCAGGGGGTTGAACAAGAAGACCTGCCAATTCTGTTATTTGTTATTCTGTTATCCCTTCCTTCCTTCCTTCCTTCCTTCCTTCCTTCCCACCCTCCCTCCCCCTCCTTCCACTCTCCCTTGCCTGATGGTTTTTTCTTTCTTTCTTTCTTTCTTTCTTTCTTTCTTTCTTTCTTTCTTTCTTTCTTTCTTTCTTTCTTTCTGTCTTTCTGTCTGTCTTTCTGTCTTTCTTTCTGTCTGTCTTTCTGTCTTTCTTTCTTTCTTTCTTTCTTTCTTTCTTTCTTTCTTTCTTTCTTTCTTTCTTTCTTTCTGAATATGCAAAGAAAAGAGCCACAACTTAAATATTCATAATCTGGATAAACATGAATGCAATTCTAACTGCTGTCAAGAAGGTCTAAAGTTTCTTCTTTATACTTTTTTTTCTTCCTTTTCCTCTTTTATTTCATATTATATCTTTTCCACTTTAAACTTTGCATTGTTTTTACCTGGTTAAAAAAAAAAGATATATATTTTGTACTAAAAGATAAATTAAAATTCAGAAAAGCCCACGTTCGACAGCCAGTTGAACGCAGCAAAAGCTGAATCCTCGTCCTGGGCCACAAACCAAGTAAAGGAAAAGTGAAAACAGGCCTAACGTGTTTGTGGGAACGGTTTTCACCAAGCCTAAAGCCTGGGTGGTTCTTGTGGGGAATTCCGGCAAAGATTGATGTGCGTTTGTAATAAGCAAAATATCTTCAGTTTTTCAAGGGTAGAAGCCCAAGGGATCCCCAAGAGAGAGAGAGAGAAACTTATGCAAAATTAAAACAATGTTAAAGTACAATAATACAATAGCAGAGTTGGAAGGGACCTTGGAGGTCTTCTAGTCCAACCCCCTGCCTAGGCAGGAAACCCTATACTGTTCCAGACAAAAGGCTATCCAATATCTTCTTAAAGACTTCCAGTGTTAGAGCATTCACAACTTCTGGAGGCAACTTCTGTTCCACTGATTAATTGTTTTCACTGTCAGGAAATTCCTCCTCAGTTCTAGGTTGCTTCTCTCCTTGATTAGTTTCCACCCATTGCTTCTTGTTCTACCTTCTGGTGCCTTGGAGAATAGTTTGACTCCCTCTTCTTTGTGGCAACCCCTGAGATATTGGAAGACTGCTATCATGTCTCCCCTAGTCCTTCTTTTCATTAAACTAGACATACCCAGTTCCTGCAACCGTTCTTCATATGTTTTAGCCTCCAGTCCCCTAATCATCTTTGTTGCTCTTCTCTGCACTCTGCACTAAAGTATTGTAAAGCACAACAACAAGGACCAGTAATAACAGGAAGAGTAATGGATAACAATAGCAACAGTTTGGATGGTTCTACACATAGTGCAGATATAAAGTCTTAGTAAGACCACACCAGTGGGGACTTGAGAGGCCGCCTGCTGCCAATTACCTCCCATAGACCCGTTAGATCGCACAAGGTCGGCCTCCTCCGGGTTCCGTCCACCAGCCAATGCCATCTGGCTACTACCCGGGGGAGGGCCTTCTCTGTAGCAGCTCCAGCCCTTTGGAATGAACTCCCCGCGGAGATCCGGACCCTCACCTCTCTCCAGGCCTTCCGGAAAGCCGTCAAAACCTGGCTGTGCTGGCAGGCCTGGGGTTGATGAGTTCCCCTCCCCTCTCGACTTGTATGGCTGTATGACTCTTGTGTATTTTAATTACGTGTATTGTGTTTGTATCCCCTTTTCCCCTTTTGAGTTGTTCGCCGCCCTGGGTCCCTCCTGGAGAAGGGCAGCATACAAATAAACTAAATCTTAAATCTTAATCTTAATCAGTGGTGAATTTCCAAATTTTTTACTACCAGTTCCCTTGTGTGCTCTGGTGCGTCCGGGCGGGTGGGCGGACCTCCTTCTGCCGCTACTATAGGTTCGGCTGATCCGGGCCGAACAGGCAGCAACCCGCCTCTGGATTACACCTAGAGTACTGCATGCAGTTTTGGTCATCACGCTATTAAAAAAAAGAAAAATTGTAGAGAAGAGCAACCAGCATGATTTAGGGGACTGGAGGCTAAAACATATGAAGAACGGTTGCAGGAACTGGGCATTGCTAGCCTAGTGAAGAGAAAGACCAGGGGAGACAGGATAACAGTCTTCCAATATTTGGGGGGCTGCCATGGAGAGGAGGGGGTCCACCTATTCTCCAAAACACCCAAAGGCCAGACAAGGAACAATGGATGGAAACTGATCAAGGAGAGATTCAACCTAGAACAAAGGAGAAATTTTCTGACCGTGAGAACAATCAACCAATGGAAAAGAAGTTGCCTTCGGAAGTGGTGAGAGCTTCATCCCGGGAAGCTTTTCAAGAAGAGAAAGTAGAGAAGGGAGGGAGGGTGAAAAGAAAGAGGTAAGGAGAGGAGGATGGAAAGGAGAGAAAGAGGAGGAGAGAGGGTAGGAAGGGGAAGAGGAAGAGCAGGAGTAGGAGAAAGGTGCAGGAAGAAGGGAGGGAAAGGAGAGGAGGAAGGAAGAAAGTAGAGAAGGGAGGGAGGGAGAAAGGAAAGGGAAAGGAAAGGAGGATGGAAGGGAGAGAAAGAGGAGGAGAGAGGGTAGGAAGGGGAAGAGGAAGAGCAGGAGTAGGAGAAAGGTGCAGGAAGAAGGGAGGGAAAGGAGAGGAGGAAGGAAGAAAGTAGAGAAGGGAGGGAGAAAAGAAAGGGAAAATAAGGTGGTGTTACAACAGGAGGAAGGGATGGTAAACAAAGCAACCCAAACTGTATATTATAACCTATTAAATGAAATAATAAATGTATAAGAATGATAAATGTTAGAACACCTGTAACCAAACAACATGCTGTATGTGATGATGGGGTTTTGTGTGTGTTTTTTTCATTGTTGTGTGTATGTGTTGTCTATGTAATAAAAATTAAAAATATTATTAAAAAAAAGAGAAGAGACCAGGCTGCCATTTGTCTGAAGTGGTGTAAGGTTTTCTGCCTAAGCAGAAGGTTGGACTAGAAGACCTCCAAGGTCTATCTTAGCAAAAGCGGGGAGAACGAATACAACTCTATAACCCCTTAGTAAGACTACACCTAGAGTAATGCATCCGGTTTTGATCAACACACGATAAAAATATGTTGAGACTCTACAAAGAGTGCAGAGAAGAGCAACCAGGATGATTTTATGGGACTGGAGGCTAAAACATATGAAGAACGGTTGCAGGAACTGGGCCTGGCTGGTCTAGGGAAGAGAAGGACCAGGGGAGACAGGATAGCAATCTTCCAATATCTCAAAGGCTGCCACAGAGAGTAGGGGAGGTCAAGCTATTCTCCAACTGATGGAGTATAGCTTGAAGGCCAGACAAGGAATAATGGATGGAAACTGACCAAGGAGAGATTCAACCTGGAAATAAGGAGGAATTTTCTGACAGTTAGAACAATCAACCAAGTTGCCTTGGGAAGTTGTGGGAGCTTCATCACTGGAGGCTTTCAAGAAGAGGATGGACTGTCATCTGTCGGAAATGGTGTAGTGTCTCCTGCTTGGGTGGCAGGTTAGACTAGATGGCCTAGAAAGTTCCTCACAACTGTTGTACTGTATATTCTGATGATCAAAACTTTCTGGAAGTTTTTTTTATTGTTAAACAGAGCAAAGGAGAAGAACTTCGAAGAATTTCATCTCTGAACTTTCCAACTGAAACCCCATCCCCCAAACAATGTGTTGGATTAGACTGAATTTACGGTATCTGATTTTGAACAACCCAGGATGTAGTGACCTAGTCCTCGAAACAAAGACCCTGAGAAACACTGTCTATTTATATTTGGGAATTTGAAAACCCCATTTTTCTGCCCCAGGAAAAAGACCTCTCTAAAAGATAGAATCCCCCAACCTGTTCCTTAAGCAACTGGGCTACTCTGAAACCTGTCTGGCATCCTTTGACATTCCTCAAGTAATCTACAGATGCCTTAAAAAAAATTGCAGCGCTGAGTTTAGTTTTCGGCAAAATCTGGAGGCAACCTTGACTGAAGGTTACACAACCTTGATAGACAACACCTCGCCTTGAAGGCAGCCCAACACAAAAGTCACACAGGTTTCTTTCACTGAAAGAAGGGCCGCGAAACACCCTTCTGGCTGACTACGCATCGGATTCCCACATGCTTTCTTCTGGCCCGCAGCCTGGCGTGACTAGGCTTTTATTGCCTATGATGATAAATGGAACATTTGCCCAGCGATTATGATAATGACAGTATTGTATATATATATTTTTTTTTACAAAGAGAGGAAGCTTCCGTAGCGCCACAACCAGGAGGCGTTGACCGGGGCATTTTGTCACTCTCATTCCTAGCACTTCACTCCACCCCACAGCGTCTAGACATGTCTGGAGTGGAAGGCAATGGGAAGAAGGAACATCAGCGCTGGCGGAGACGTGAGCCACGGGGTGGCGGTTGACAAATGCCTGCTCTTGGCAACGGGAAAGTCAAGCACAACGAGTGACATTCCTCTGCAGTGCTTCTTTGGCTAATTGTTCAGAGAAGGAGCAGAAGTGTCTCCCTGGACGGGCCCTCTAAATCTTAGGTGTTTTGCATACTTGACTGAGCCGGAAGATTAAGTATGACTTATAGACAATTCTCCCCACTTCCCCCACACCCATGGAGTGGGATGACGCAATCATTTGATAGGATGCTAGCCCGGTGGCACAGTGGTTAGAGTGCGGTACTGCAGGCTATTTTCTGCTGATTGCCGGCTGCCTGCAATTTGGCAGTTCGAATCTCACCAGATTTAAAGTTGACTCAGTCTTCCGTCCTTCCAAGTTTGGTAAAATGAGGACCCCGATTGTTGGGGACAATATGCTGATTCTGTAAACCATTTAGAGAGGGATGTAAAGCACTGTGAAGCGGTATATAAGCCTAAGAGCTATTGCTATTTCTTCCTTCCTTCCTTCCTCCCCCACTCCCTTTCTTCTGTGTTGGCACAGTGGCTAGTATTGCAGTCTAATTCTTCCAAATGCCAGAAGTTCAATTCTCACCAGCTCAGGGTTGACTCAGCCTTCCATCCTTCTGAGGTTGGTAAAATAACAACCCAAAATTGTTGAGGGCAATATGCTAACTGTGTGAACCACCTAGAGAAGGCTGTAAAGCATTGTAAAGTGGTATATAAGTCTGCTATTGCTATTGACTTTATTTAAAGCACTGCCTAAATCCACGTAGGGCTGATGTGTTACTTTAGGTGATGGCGAATTGTTGCGAGAGTTTGATTTTTCGGTAGCCAGAAAGTTGATGGGAAAAGACTTTGGTCTCTTCCCTCTGTGAGTACATTTTTTCAAGCTTTTCCATCTCAGGATAACAGGTGCTTTCTTTTCTACATTTCCCCTTGGAGGGCCTGATTCTGGCCAAGCCAGGATCAAAGAAAGTAATGCAGTGAAAGCTGATTCCTTGAAGCCAGTCTAATTTGGCTGAAGGATATCTTGATGAAGAAGCAGGGAAGGTCACCCCAGCTAATCCTAGGTATTATTTTCAGGAAAAGATGAATGTGTCTATGTCACTCATGAGGTCAGGGCAGTGGAGATAGAGGAGGTGAAAAGGATGCTCTTCAGTGTCTCTGCTGTCCCACAAGATGAGTCGTACCAGGTCTTTGTGGTGAACATGAAGCTATATTTTCAACCCTGCTCCTCTGTCTCCGGCCCTTCCTTGTTGATTTAAATAGAAACAGCATGAGAGCTTGCAATTATATTGCGGAAATAAAATAGATGAGGGTTAATTTTGAAGGTCTGAAAAGACAATACCTGAAGGAGAATATCAGAGCCTGAGATGATCAACTTCTACTAAGTTTTTGGTTATCGCGGAGAACCCTGATGGCATCTGGCGCTGAGGGTGCCATTCTCTCCTTCTTGATGTTTAGCAACTGGTTTCTTATTTTCTTCATGAATTTTAATTGCAAACTAAATTGCTTATGTTCATGCGTCCCGCTTAATAAAACTTGCCTGGTGGATATTTTCACCTCTCTGGCTAATTCTACTTATGCATTCCTGCTGTCAAGAAGTAGTTATTTTTCGAAGCAGGTAGAAGGCCTGCTGGCAGCCTCATAATGAAAATAATTTTTGAAAGAGAAGAAAGAAGGAGGAGGGGAAGGAGGGAGAGGAGGGGGAGGAGGGGGAGGAGGGGAGGAGGAGGAAGAGGAAGAGAGGAGAAGAAGAAGAGGAGGGAGAAAGAGAGAAAAAGAAGAGGAGGAGGAGAAGAAAAAAAAGAAGAAGAAGAAGAAAAAGAAGAAAGAAGAAAGAAAGAAGAAAGTAGTATGACACATAAATAGCTTTTCACTCCCTCACCTGGTTAGACAGGTATATTTTTGGGTGTGGAGCACCTTCTATAATTAAGCAGGATTCCTTGATGCCTTTTGTAATATCTCTTTGCCTGTCTTCTCTCTGGCACTACCTGTATAATCTAGGTGTTTCCTTCTCCTCCCCATTTTCCAGGTGTGGCATTTAGGTAATGCTTTCCCTGCCTTCCTTTTTCATTCCTCGCTGGGATCAAGGCCTGAGAACTTGACTGTTTCTGTATTAAAGGCGCAAATTAGGCTGCCGTTTGATTCTTCTATCCTTCACAGAGCTGTGGAGAGGAAGCCAGAAACCCAACGCAGGGGGATAAAGACCCACGAGATGGAAACGCCAAGAACAAACGGGACCACAGGCAAACAGGAGGAAGCCAAGACCCCCACTTCGCCCAAGAAAGAGACGGAAGAAGGGAAGAAATCCAGCAGTCCAAACAAAGCTGAGAAAGAAGCCAACAAAAACAATGTGGCACCGAACCAGGAGACAACCCAACTCAAGAATGCTATGTATGCTGGAAATGACTGGAAGAGACCCATCATCCAATTTGTGGAGTCGTCTGATGAGAAGAGGTCAACCTACTTCAACATGGACCTCGCGGATGCCAAGAAGTCAGGTTTTCCCGCCGTGGGGGAAGCTCGGAGGTCCCAGGTCACTTTTCCCGAGCGGGGAGATTTGAGGAAGCCCCTGTTCAACGTGGAGACCAAGAAAGCTTTCAGCGGCGAAGGAGAAGGGAAGAAGTCAATGTTCTCCAGTGGGCAGATTGCAGATCTAAGAAAACCCATCATCACCCTGGGGGAAACCGGAGAGACCAAGAGGACCAACTTCAACCGGGTCGGTAGGGTACCTACTGGAAGACCCCGGGTGGTTCTGGAAGAGGTCCTTTGCGACTCTTGCATCGACAACAAGCAGAAGGCGGTGAAGTCCTGCCTGGTGTGCCAAGCCAGCTTCTGCGAGCTTCACCTGAAGCCCCACTTCGAAGGGGCAGCTTTCCGAGACCATCAGCTCCTGGATCCCATCAAAGACTTTGAAGCCAGGAAATGCCCCATTCATGGCAAGACCATGGAGCTTTTCTGCCAGACTGACCAAGTCTGCATCTGTTACCTTTGCATGTTCCAAGAACACAAGAATCACACCACCGTGACAGTAGAGATTGAGAAATCGGGAAAGGAGGTATTGTAATTTTTCCTTTTGGCCTACGGTTAACCTGACTTTCTCTTTCTTCCCTCACCCCAATTCTTGCAAGGAAGCATTTTTACCCACCCGGGACCAAATAACCTAGGTTGAATGCTAAGTGGTAGTTAGCCACTTAGGTTTCCTGTCTCTGGGCTCTACAAAGAGCTAATTGACCTGGCCATATCCATCCCTGAATTGCTCAAGGTGCGCTGATTTCTACCTGGGCCTGGTGACATGGCTTGCATCTAGAAGCATTTCATTCCAGGTAATTTTACCCTGCGTGAATGGTGGCTTTGGCTTGTCCTCCTTCTCAAAGGGTGCCTTGAGGCTGCCATAGCCATGCAGAGGACATGCCTGTGCGAGCCAAACCTGGTTTTCAGGAAGAAAGGCGGCCAGGGCTCACTTTTATTTAAGCCAGTTAATATGCGGTTCTTGCCACAAAGATCCTGAGCTGAAGTTATGACCCTTGAGTTGAGGTGGAGGGAAATGGGGTGGGTTTTAGACAGCGTAGAGTTGCTTAAAACCGGAACCTCTTTGGAAAGGTACCAGCAATGTTTCGGGTGGGTTTACAAAGAAGTTGGTGGGAGACAATAACTCGGCTTGAAGAGATAAGTAGAGTTTTAGCAAGGACTGAATGAATAGAAAGTAGGTTTTTTTCCAATATTCCATTCCATGCCATGCCTCCCCTTCCCCTTCCTCTTCCCCTTCCTGTTCCCCTTCCCCTCCATTCCCTTCTCTTCCCCTTCCTTCCCTTCCTTCTGTTCCCTTCCATTCCTTCCCTTCCTCTCCCTCCCCTTCCCATTCCCTTCTCTTTCCCTCCGTTCCCTTTCTGTCCTCTCCCCTCCTCTTCCTTCCCTTTCCCTTTCCTTCCTTTTCTTTTCTTTTCCTTTCCTTTCCCTTTTCCCCCTTCTTTTCCCTCCCCCTTCCACTCCCCTTCCCCTCCCTTCCCTTCTCTTCCCTTCCCTTCCCCTCCCTCCCCTCCCTTCTCCTTCCCATTCCCTTCCCTTTCCCTCCCTTCCCTTTCTGTCCTCTCTCCTCCCCTCCCTTCCCTTCCCTTTCCCTTTCCCTTCCCTTCCCTTTCCTCCTTTCCTTTCCTTTCCTTTCCCTTCCCTTTTTTCCCCTTCCCTTCTGTTCCCTTCCCCTCATCATCCCAAAGAATCCTCTTGCAACCTCTGGGTTTCAAATGTGAAACATTCAACTTGCATAGGACAGAGGAGCCATGCATATAATATTCATTTGTGAAAAGATGGTTAGGGGGAAAAAAATCTCATTCCCCCTTAATCCCTACAGAGATAATCGACTGTGGACTAATTATTACTTTGACCTCTCGGCCAAAATACGCACCACTAGAAAAGTAATTCCAATTTTTTAAAAAATAATGATTATGATTATGGCTCAAATCATGAAAGACCCCATAACTTGCTTTTATTTACCCCCATATCCATAATCCCCTTCCCCCAAACCTGCTAGCAAGGCCTCCGCCCAAGGAGGCATGCTGGGACTTGATTCTTGCTGGATTGTTCTGGAAATCTATCGGTTGATAACGCAGATATGGACAGTGGAGGGGGGGAAGCATGGGTTGTTTTTCGCTTCATCCCATCTTGAAATCCACACGAGGGACATTTCCGTGAGCATCACCGCAAGCTGCTTGAGTGAGAGGTGCTTGAGAGGAGGAAATAATTTTCGGTTTCAGTGCTTCTTTCACGACGAGAGGCAACATGCTTGAACCACTTTAAAACAATCGCAGAGTAGATCTCAGCATGCGTCGTAAAGCCACAAGTATTCAAATTATGTCTTTCTTTCTTTCTTTTTTTTCCACTTTCTTCCCACGTTACATTTTCCGATTTGGCAGATGATCTGAGCGTCTCATTCTTTCTCTCCACTCTTTTCTCTCGTCCCGTTTGATTCTTAACAACGGCCAAGTTGAGAACCAGCCCACGCAGATGCATTTTAGGTATGGGGTATACGTTGGGCAGCTTTAAGGGGGCTTCATATCTTTTAAAGCAAGCACCTGCTTTAAATTGGATAACCTAGAACTATGCCGATTAAGGGCTGACCTAAGTGTGTAGTACACAAAATTGTCTGCTACAACATCCTACATCTCAATGACTACTTCAGCTTCAATCTCAATAATACTCGGGCAAACAATAGATACAAACTCAAGGTAAACTGTTCCAAACTCAATTGCAGGAAATACGACTTCAGCAACAGAGTGGTCAACGCCTGGAATGCTCTACCTGACTCCGTTGTTACATCCTCAAATCCCCATAGCTTCAATCTTAAACTGTCTACTGTTGACCTCACCCCATTCCTAAGAGGTCTGTAAGGGGCTGTGCATAAGTGCACCAGTGTAGCTATCGTCTCTGTCCCACTGTCCTTGTTTATTTGTACTCATTTCCTGTGTTCATGCCCATGTTTATACTTATACCTGTTATCTCGTACATGTTCGACAAACTAAATAAATAAATCTCCAACCTTGGCAACTTAAAGACTTGTGGACTTCAACTCCCAGAATTGAAGTCCACAAGTCTTAAAAGTTGCCAAATTTGGAGACCCCTGGCTTTAAAGAACCCATTTCTCTAGGCTTCGGTTGACTTGGCCTCAGATTCGGTTTGCTGGCGATTTATTTAGTAAACCACAGTTAAAGAAACTGGCTTGTAGTACGACCCGTGAACCCATTGACCCACTTGTGAAAAACCCATAAGTGTTTGCAATTCCACCAGACTTTTTCCTTTTCCGTCTTGTCATCAGTGATGGATGCTTTAAGGATTAGGAGAGGCAAATTACTCCAATTTGCTTGAATCTGGCAGGATTACACGGATTTTGGAGTCTCGTGGATGGCAGAGGAAGCATTTAAAAAAGTGTCATGTTACTGTACCAACCCAACTTACATTTGAAACATTTGTTGGTTTCTTTTTGCCTGTTTTCCATTCTTGTTGAGCGTATAACCTCCTTTGAGTTTTAAAAAGCTTTCAGCTCCACTCAGTTAAAGGAACACTGAATAGAATAGAATAGAATAGAATAGAATGGAATGGAATGGAATGGAATGGAATAGAATAGAATATGAATTATGAATAGAATATGGAATGGAATATGAATTATGAATAGAATAGAATATGGAATGGAATGGAATATGAATTATGAATAGAACAGAACGGAACGGAATGGAACAGAATGGAACAGAACAGAACAGAATAGAATATGAATTATGAATAGAATATGGAATGGAATATGAATTATGAATAGAATAGAATATGGAATGGAATATGAATTATGAATAGAATAGAACAGAACAGAACAGAATTGAATTGAATTCTTTATTGGCCAAGTGTGATTGGACACACAAGGGATTTGTCTTTGGTGCAGATGCTCTTAGTGTACATAAAGAAAAATAAAATGGAATACATTAATCAAGAATCTTAAGATACTTAGTGATAGTCATAGGTTACTAATAAGCAATCAATTTATACTAGGAAACAAATAAAACAATATAAATTGTAAAGATACAAGCAACATGGTTATATTCATAAGTGGGAAGAGATAGGTACTAGGAAGGATGAGAAGAATGATAGTAATACAGTCTTAGTAAATAATTTGACAGTGTTGAGGGAATTATTTGTTTAGCAGAGTGATGGCGTTGAGAAAAAACTGTCCTTGTATCTTGTTTTTCTTGTGTGCAGTGCCCTATAGTGTCATTTTGAGGGTAGGAGTTGAAACAATTTATGTCCAGGATGTGAGGGGTCTCTAGATATTTTCCCAGTCCTCTTTTTGACTCGTGCAGTGTCCAGATCCTCAATGGAAGGCAGCTAATGGAAGTTTTAAAAACTCTTCCTCCTCCTCTTTCTCTCTTTCCCCCCCCCCTCCTCCTCCTCCTCCTCCTCCTCCTCCTCTTCTCCTCCTCCTCCTCCTCCTCCTCCTCCTCTTCCTCCTCCTCCTCCTTTAAAAAATACTGCTAAAATATGACAAATCCTTAAGAACACACCCGTTTCTTTAAATAGCAAAGAAATTGTAGTACAAATCTGGCCAAATTTCATTTGACGGAGAAGTTTCAGATTTCCCCTCCTGCCCCTACATGTACTGCTAGTAGGTACACCTACGTGGTTTAGTCATGCACATCTAAACAAGCCAGGGCTCTCTACCTGTGGTGGACAATCTTATGTGGCTGTGGGGCACACACCAGGGAGGGGAAGGTGTTGATCACGCTGGCTAGACCTACAATGTAAATATCTCACTCACATCTAGCTTCGCCCAGCCTATTACTCATGGTTAATTGAACCTCAATTTGCTGAATTAATCCAAGATGCTGGGTTCACACACCACCCTGAACATTCAGCTTGAATCAAGCTTTGCCCAACCCAGCTGGTTGCCTAGTTCTGACATGGAGAGACTCAGTTTCTAGCGGGACCAGGATTTCCTCTATTTTGGGGAATTGGGGGAGAAGGACTTTGGGGTGTTTTAAGTTACCAACAGGTTTTTGTTGGAGCTATTTTTAAGAACTATTCAACCTTCTAACTTAGTCAGAACACCATGTCAATGATTTAACAGAATAACAGAGTGGGAAGGGACCTTGGAGGTCTCCTAGTCCAACCCCCTGCTCAAGCAGGAGACCCTACACCATTTCAGACAAGTAAGTTGCCCCATCTCTTTTTAAAAGTTTCCATAACTTCTGGAGGCAAGTTGTTCCACTGGTTGATGTGTCCTAACTGTCAGGAAATTCCTCCTTAGTCCTAGGTTGCTCCTCTCCTTGATTAGTTTCCATCTGTTGCTTCTTGTCTCACCTTCAGATGCTTTGGAGAATAGTTTGATCCCCCCTCTTCTTTGTGGCAGCCCCTCAAATATTGGAAGACTGCCATCATGTCTCCCCTAGTCCTTCTTTTCATCAGGCTAAACAACCTAAACATCCTTTAACCATTCATCATAATAACAACACTGAACTGAAACAAATCGAATAGCAGAGTTGGAAGGGACCTTGGAGGTCTTCTAGCCCAACCTCTTGCTCAAACAGGAGACTCTATGTTTTGAGACAAGTGGATGTCCAGTCTCTTCTTCAATGCCTCCAGTGATGGAGCACCAGATCCAAGTCATTCCACTGGTTGCTTGTTCTCACTGTTAAGAAGTTTTATCTTAGTTCTAGGTTGGATCTCCCCTTGATTAATTTCCATCTGTTGCTTCTTGATTCTTTGTAGAGATTTGAACGTAGTTTCCATCATGGTCTATCATGGGGTTGTTGTGTTGCACGAAGCATACCCCAATGTTTTGGTGATGAAAATTACTTGGAAATTTAATGGAGGACCCTAGAGGTGTAGTTTTCGCTCACCTCAGCAACATTCCCAGAGTTATTTTGAGAAAAGAGGAGGAATTTCTATGCAGGGGTTTCTGCAGAAGGATCGACAAAGTGAAGATGATCTCAGCAATGGCATGATGTGATGCCCCGATCCATTTTTGTTTGTCAGGGTCTATAACAAGACTGGAGGCTTCAATAGCATGGTCATAGCTAGCTTCTTTGTGATTTTTATACACAACATAGACACTGTGGATGTCACTTTTTTTTAAGATTTGCTTTTGGGGGAAGGATGGGGACAAATATAGAGCCGAGGTGGCGCAGTGGTTAAATGCAGCACTGCAGGGTACTTCAGCTGACTGCAGTTCTGCAGTTCGGCTGTTCAAATCTCACCGGGTCAAGGTTGACTCAGCCTTCCATCCTTCCGAGGTGGGTAAAATGAGGACCCGGATTGTTGGGGGCAATATGCTGACTCTGTAAACCGCTTAGATAGGGCTGAAAGCCTTATGAAGCGGTATATAAGTCTAACTGCTATTGCTATTGCTATTGCTAAATGTCAAGATAATGCTTACGGAAAAGGAAATCCATGCAGCATCATAATCATGAATGAAGGCAAATACATGTATCCCAAATTAATGTTGCAGCTTCCAATCTGGGTCGGCCACCAAGACCAGAAGTTTAGACTTTCAAACTTTCAGATTTGTGCTGGAGCCCAACCTCAGGGAATGTGTGTCTCTCTCTCCAGAATCTGTGGGGTTTTTTTTGGCTCTTCTGTGCATAGAATATGAACTGAAGAAGCTTCTTGGATGAGAAGCAAAACATCTTCCAGGAAAAACAGAGAAAGTCCAGGTGACTTTTGAAACCATGACCCGGATGACTGAGAATCTCCATCACCCAAAACAGACATTCTGGTGAGAGAGAATTCCCCTGAAGATGGACTTCAGAGTCCAACATCTCAGAAGACTAAAACTCTGGTCCAATGTGGCCAACTCACATGGGATCCTGTGTCCTAAATTAGCCTGTTGACTCTCCACCCCACCCCCCACCCCCAATTTTCTCAACCTGGGCTACTTTGAGATGGGTGGGGATTTCGGTGACTTGAAGCCCACCCATCTTAAAGTGGGCCAGGTTGAGTAATATTGCAAAGGCTCTCCAATTTCTGGGCTGCAGAAGGGGAGACAAAGAGCTGGAAGGCCACAAAAGGCTTTGGAAAGAGGGCCAGGGTGATGTGGGAATGTGTAGGCGGGAGGCCGTCAGGGTAGCAATTAAAAAAGAATTAAGTAATTGCACAGAAGGGAGAGAGAAAGAGAGATCTCGAATTTCTGGTTCCCCAACAACAAAAAGAGAGGCCCTCGCTTGGTCGTCTTCTGGGGCCAGGCGCTGGGGACGATGACCCAGCAAAGGCAGCTGTGGAAGTTACATTTTTAGGTAATTGGAGAAAATGATTCAAACACCCCAAAGGAGCTGAATGAATGAAATAGAAATGAAAGAGTATCCCTTTCTCTTCTCTTCCCCCAACTTCTTCTTCCAAAACAACTGGCTCAACCGAGGGCTCCTTAAGCAAGGAGGATTTGGCCACTGGGGACCTTGGAACGGAATTATGGTTGTTGTAGTCCAATGCCCTTGTTGAATGTTGGTAGACTGTCTAGTGGAGCGAATAGAAATCTCTCTCCCTCCCTCTACCCCTCTCTCTTCCTCCCTCTCTCTTTCCTTGCCTCTATCTCCCTGTCTCTCCTCTCTCCCTCTGTTTCTCCCTCCCCTCCCCTCCCCTCACTCCCTCCTCCTCCTCCTCCTCTGTCTCTCCCCTCCCTCCCTCTCCTCCCTTTTCTCTTGTTCTCCCTCTCTCCCTCCCCCTCCCTCTCTCTCCTTCTCCCTCTCTCTGTCTCCCCACTCCCCTCTTTCTCTCGCTCTCGCTCTCCCTCTCTCTGTCCACCTCTCTCTTCCTCCCTCTCTCCTTCCCTCCCTCCCTCTTCCTCCCTCCTTCCTTGCCTCTATCTCCCTCTCTCTCCTCTCTCCCCCTGTTTCTCCCTCCCCTCCCTCCCTCCTCCTCCTCCTCTGTCTCTCTCCTCCCTCCCTCTCCTCCTTTTTCTCTTGTTCTCCCTCTCTCCCTCTCTCTCCTTCTCCCTCCCTCCCTCTCTCCTCTCTCTTCCTCCCTCCCTCTGTCTCCCCACTTGCCTCTTTCTCTCGCTCTCGCTCTCTCGCTCTCCCTCCCTCTCTCCTCTCTCTCCCTCCGTTCTCCTCCTCCTCTCTCCCTCCCTCCCCTCTCTCAATCTAGTGGGCATGATAGACCTGATTCCATGGGAGTGTCAATTGCTCTTCAGGCTCCAGAGGGGACAATCTCCTGCTGAGGTTCCATCTCACTTGCTCTCCATGGGCTCAAGTTGCTCACTCGCCATTACAGGTTCGCCTTCAGAATTCCAATGCCAGGGTTGAGTGGGGAAAACAAGAGCCGCCTACCTGTGGCTCCAGTCTGTGACATCAAGCTCAGGGCATCCCCGTCTCCTCTTGATCCATCTCCTTGAATGAATCTACAGTTGGAGCGATTCCCAGGTTCTCAGGGATGGAAAGCAATAGCAATAGCAATAGCAGTTAGACTTATATACTGCTTCATAGGGCTTTCAGCCCTCTCTAAGCGGTTTACAGAGTCAGCATATCGCCCCCAACAACAATCCGGGTCCTCATTTTACCCACCTCGGAAGGATGGAAGGCTGAGTCCACCCTGAGCTGGTGAGATTTGAACAGCCGAACTGCAGAACTGCAGTCAGCTGAAGTAGCCTGCAGTGCTGCATTTAACCACAGCGCCACCTTGGCTCTATCTAAGATGGGAATCTGAATAAATGCACAAGGTAGAAAACAGCAGTGTCTCTAACAGGTGTACGTGGGGAAGGTGATGGACGATACAAGAAGGGACGTGGTGTTTGGAAGTGGTTTAAGCCATCATTTCTGGGTTCACCGACAAATGCGCGCTCGACAAAAGTGCACCGACAAAACTGCGGTGAGAAAACCGCGAGGTCGAAATCGCGTCCACAGAAGGGCACCGACAAATGCGTGCCGACAAAAGCGCGCCATCAACAAACAATGTGAAAACAACGTAATAACCCTAACCCTAACCCTAACCCTAACCCTAACCCTAACCCTAACCCTAACCCTAACCCTAACCCTAACCCTAACCCTAACCCTAACCCTAACCCTAACCCTAACCCTAACCCTAACCCTAACCCTTACCTTAACCCTAACCCTAACCCTAACCCTAACCCTAACCCTAACCCTTACCTTAACCCTAACCCTAACCCTAACCCTAACCCTAACCCTAACCCTAACCCTTACCTTAACCCTTACCTTAACCCTAACCCTAACCCTAACCCTAACCCTAACCCTTACCTTAACCCTAACCCTAACCCTAACCCTAACCCATGTGTGAGCAGGCCCAAATTGTTGGGGGCAAGAGGCTGACTCTGTAAACCACTTAGAGAGGGCTGTAAAGCACTGTGAAGCGGTATATAAATCTAAGTGCTACTGCTAAATGTATGAATGCCTGTTGAACAAACCATGGTTAAAACAAACAGGATCATGGGATGGCTGAACTAAATCCTGGGCCTGCTCACACATTTGTAATCTGCTTAATCTATTGCATAATGAACGGTTGTGAGGTCCATAAACCAAAATTAATCAAACAGGGCTTAGTGTGACATGTCAAGTCAATAGGATTTCAATTTGGACAACTTATCTCTAATCTCTTTGATATATTCTACAATCTTGAACTAGGCCAGGAGTTGGATTCTGCCCCCCCTTACCTTGGTAATGTCCCATTTGGTCCTTATTCATCCTTTCTAATATCTCTGAATTTAGTTACAATCCTCACAGCAGTTAGAATTGTACGTTTTCCCAGCAAACATACCTGGTGAACAATAGGTTGTTTTTAGTGCAAACTACTTTTGGGGCAAAATGGTTTCAAGTTGTAAATTGGGAGACATCAGTTTTCCGGAAAAGAAGTTCCTTGTAGTGATGAAAACCTCTAATATTAGATTTCCTTGTTTTTCCTCCTTCCTCAATTTAAGAGGCTGAAATGGTTCCTACAAAATTACACACACACACACACACACACACACAAACACACCCATTAGAGAATCTAGCAGAGCAGAAATCTGAAGCTAAGTGCAATATTTTAGAGCAACTAAGAAAACAGAAAACTGAGCTTCAAAGCAATGCTTAGAAGGGGAAAAAAATCCGAAACTAACAGAAAAATATTTTCATTTCCATCTTATTTTGAAAATAAGATGCCGTAGAATTCCGGAACGTTTATAGTGGCTCCAATGATGATTTCATCCCATTTCGGAATATCTGAAAATGAT
The DNA here is from genome assembly GCF_009769535.1 of Thamnophis elegans. NCBI lineage: Eukaryota > Metazoa > Chordata > Lepidosauria > Squamata > Natricidae > Thamnophis > Thamnophis elegans. Next base: position 46,343,610 of record NC_045553.1, read on the forward strand.
ATGGAAAGATTTGGCTTTTAGACAACTTTTTTACCTCCATTCATTCCTTCAGGAAATTCATTCATGGAATGGAAGGGATGTGGCAGCTCAGTGGCCAAGACGCTGAGCTTGTCGATCAGAAAGGTTGGCAGTTTGGAAGTTCGAATCCCCAGCACCGCATAACGGAGTGAACTCCTGTTACTTGTCCCAGCTTCTGCCAACCTAGCAGCTCGAAAGCACGTAAAAATGCAAGTAGAAAAATAGGGACCACTTTCGGTGAGAAGCTAACAGCGTTTCGTGCGCCTTCAGCATTGAGTCATGCCGGCCTCATGATCATGGAGATGTCTTTGGACAGCGCTGGCTCTTCAGCTTTGAAATGGAGATGGCACCGCCCCCTAGAGTCGGGAATGACTAGCACATATGTGCATGGGGAAGCTTTACTTTTACCTATTCATTCATGCCCCATTAATTATTGGTCTCTTGCCTTGATCAAGGTAGAAATGAAATATGTGACAATAGTAGCATTCATTTTCTTGGAGGTGCTGTCTCTTTATGATTACTTACACTCATGTATATTATTTGCTGCTTCTGTGCTCAAAGGCCACTTATTCAGGAAGACACCTGTTAAAACCTGTGTGAAATAGGCATGCCAGATCCCTCCTACCTTGTCCTTCACCCACGGAGGATCTCTCTCTAAAGCTTGTGAACCAACACTATACCCCTGAGTGTTGCCTAGTCTTTAGAAGAATGGTAAGCCAACAGCTGACGTGTATGCCAAGGCTAGGTCACCTGATGTTCTCAAGAAGAACGGAGCTCCAGTTCCCACGATGGTGCTGTGTGAACATACCCTGGGAATCTGGCTAGAAAGAAATTCAATCCCGGTGAATTGCTAGGAGGAATTTCAAAGGCAGCCATTTTCTGCATCTCTTTGGGTTTCAGGAGGACCCCACGTGATCTTGCCGAAATCTCCTGCAAGGCCTGCTCATATATCCTCCCCATTCTGGAACATAGCAGCACGGAGAAGGCACATGCAAAGCTTACAGGCATTTGGGAGCACACCAAGAACTTTTCTGAGCATCAACCAGCACTGAGCATTGGCTGGCAGTCCAGATGGCTAATCTTGGTTTCTGCATGCAGCAGATGTGCTGTTTAACTAATCAAAGCGTTGACTGACTTCTAACCTTGCTGGTCCTCCCTCCTAATATATTCCAGATCTAATTATATGATACTGTGGCCAAGTTTCACTGAGATGGCTGGACTGATTCTTAATCAGTTGCTCTTCTCTATTTCTAGGGATGAATTAACAGGGAATTCATGAAGATGGACATTTCTGGGCTATTTGAGATTTACTCCTAACTATTCCCTTAAACCAGTGGTTCCCAAACTTGGCAACTTTAAGACTTGTGGACTTCAACTCCCAGAATTCTGGGAGCAGAGCTGGCTGGAGAATTCTGGGAGTTGAAGTCCACAAGTCTGAAAGTTGCCAAGTTTGGGAATCACTGCCTTAAACCTTCTGCAGAAGGTCCATTTGCTTAGTCTTCTTCTGCAACGTGTTTTGCCTAGGACAAACACAAGTTTGTCCAATGTGGCAACTGAATGGTGCCTGGTCCCATTTCCCGCCCCCCCTTCTCACCTTTGTTGTCTATAGTGGATAAGAAAAAGACACCATACAACAAGCCACTCTGTGGAAAACGTCTTCTCAGATCATCTAGGGAGGACAGGAGAGGTGAAAGGACACCACGGAGAAGGAGAGAAATCCAAGAAGCTGGGAAACTATTTATCCTAAGCTTTCAGAGACAAAGCTTCAAATCTGTTTCCACAATAAGTCTTCTGAAGTAGGAACCCAACTATTTGGAAGCTCATTTCCCCTAACCTACGCCGTCTTGAGGGACACGGTGGCTCAGTGGCGAAGATGCTGAGCTTGTTAATCAGAAGGTCAGCAGTTCAGCGGTTTGAATCCCTAGCACCACATAACGGAGTGAGCTCCCGTGACTTGTCCCAGCTTCTGCCAACCTAGCAGTTTGAAAGCACGTAAAAATGCAAGTAGAAAAATAGGGACCACCTTTGGTGGGAAGGGAACAGCATTCTGTGTGCCTTTGGTGTTTAGTCATGCCGGCCACATGACCAAGGAGACGTCTTCGGACAGCGCTGGCTCTCAGCTTTGAAATGGAGATGAGCACCATCCCCTAGAGATGGGAACGATTAGCACATATGTGCGAGGGGAACTTTTACCTTTACATCGTCTTGAATCTGTGCAACTTCAGTGTGTAAATGACGTTCAAAAGCAGGGACATTGTTGATACCTCCACAGAGCCAATCGTCAAACAAGACTGGATATGTAGAATTGTAGCCTAGGATGGAACCTATATACCTCTTACAGGTTAGACAAATCCTTGGTTGCTCATAGAAGTCATGGTCATTGGTCGTTTTGATGCTACAGAAAGATTCCAGGTTGAAGAAGGTTGTTCCGGAGTAAACATTGGACACACCCATGCAAACACGAGAGATCAGTGTTTTGCAATCTTGGCAAATTGAAAGTGAGTAGACTTCAACTTCCAAAATTCTCAGCAATGGCTAGGCATCCAGTTATATGACTTGGAAATCACCAAGGTTGGGAAAACCTTCCCTAGATAGATCTTGAAGATAGCTTGAGAATAGGCAGATGCTGGGATGGTGCAGGCACTCCTCATGCTTCCTGTCTTCTCCCCAACATGTGTATCTTTGGGCCGTTTGGAAACCTGTAGCAACGCAGTTGCAGAAAATCCACCGTGTCATTCCCAGGCTAGGATTCAGAGCATATTGAATGTGTAAATGATATGTAACTACATCAAGGGAGTGAATGAGAACATCGCTTGTGTTTGAAGGATAAGTAACACTTCTTTCCCAGATGGAGGAGAGCAGTGTTTTGAGAGCACTTTTGTTCAACTCAAGAGTGGTTCTACACAGGGTGGGGGGGGGAACCACTCTGTGATATTTGAAGAGCTTGGTTTCCAAGAGAGTTGCTATTGTGCTCCAGAGAGTTTCAGGTAAATGAGTATTATTAAGAAAGGACCTGAAGGACAATCTCATCACTTCAACAGCTCTATTGGAGAGAGAGACATCTTCATTATGTGGAATTGTGATGAAAGAAGGCACCAATTGTGTTGTCTCTCTTTCTTTTCTATGGAGATGTTCCCAAGAGAAGGTCCTTGGGTCAGAAAGAATTATTTGTGAACGATGGCCTGGGAGAAAGTTGTTAAAACTGGAACGACACCAGGCCTCACCAATAAAACATGCGTACATTTCGCCATCTCCCCGCTGCGTGCCTCCAGCCATAATTTTTGTTGTTAGTTGTGTCTGACCCATCGTGGCCCCATGGACAACGTTCCTCCAGGCTTTCCTGTCCTCTACCATCCTCTGGAGTCCATTTAAGCTCACGCCAACTGCTTCGGTGACTCCATCCAGCCACCTCATTCTCTGCCGTCCCCTCCTTCTTCTTTTGGCCTCCATCGTTCCCAGCATGAGGCTCTTCACTAGGGAGTCCTTCCTTCTCAACATGTGGCCAAAATATTTGAATTTCATCTTCTGGAACTGGCCCTTCTAAAGAGCAGTCAGGGTTGATCTCCTCCAGGACTGATCTGTTTGATGGCCTTGCAGTCCAAGGGCCTCGCAGAAATCTTCTCCAGCACCAGAGTTCAAAGGCCTCCATTCTTTGGCTCTCAGCCTTCATTATGGTCCAACCTTCACAGCCATCCATTGCAACTGGGGAAACCATCACCTTGACTATGCAAACTTTTGTTGGCAGGGTGATGTCTATGCTTTTTACTATGCTGTCTAGAGTTGCCATAGCTTTCCTCTCCAGGAGCAAACATCTTCTGGTTTCTTGGCTGCATTCCCCATTTGCGGTGATCTTGGAGCCCAGGAAAATAAAATTGGTCACTACCTCCATGATATTAGTTTTCTTAATGTTGAGTTTCAACCCAACTTTTGCACTCTCCTTCTTCACCCACAACAAAAGGCTCTTTAGCCCTAATTAAGACTGCCCCAATTAATCCATTATACAAGCCTGACCCTGGAGTCAGTAGAAGTTCTACCTTCTGAAGCAGAAGTTAGAAGAGATTATTTCTTAGGCCTGGAGCAGGCCATCAGAATCAAGGTGAGATTCCACCTGACATGGCCAGGACCAAGTTTAGACTTCCATGGAGCTTCACAGGGCCTCCAGGTGCCCCTCTGTTTTTTTTTCTTTACACGTGGAAAGTGTCAGGATTAGCTGGAAGGGAGACCCTGTATTAATACTTCCATTCTGTCCACAATTTATTTGCACAGTTTTTAATAATCCCTTCTACTTATGCGCTTCACTGGTTTTTTTCTCTCTCGCTGGTTCACATGTTGTTGAAAAAACAGGACACGCAAGCCAGCTCTTCAGGGAAGGAATAGTTTATTTGCACAGGTTCATAGCAAAGAATAAATGGCCTGAACAATGAGTGACAGGCAGGAAATCCCTTATATAGTTTATCGCTTTCAGATAAAGCCATCTGCTAGTTTTGGATACACCCCTCAAGATTTGCCCCTGAGTTACAGCAATATTATGTCTACAGGAAGTAATAATACATACTCAGCCAATGGTCAACTATAGCATACATTTGGGGAAGTAAATTGTGTCTTTCCAGACAGATTTTACAGTCAACCCAGCAGATATATTAAAATAGAGACTTTTGCTTCAACAGTTTTCATGTGCATACTTCCTAAAAGCAAACGTTTGCAATTTCTATATATGAACGGTTAAAGCTTAATATCACGAGACTCTAGTTTGGTTCAGGCTTGAGGCCTACTTTGGTTCAGCCTGCCACCTCACACACATCTAACAAAGTCATAACGTTGGGTAAGTAACCCCACTCATTATGGCACCCCAGAACAGGATGGTTACAATCTGCTCAACAAACCTTTCTTTAAAACTCCTGCCTAGATTGGAAGGATGCCAGCCGTTGCAATGCCTCCGCTGCGTGCTCCTATTGTGCATTATTTTGTCTTTCACACCTCCTATAAGAGGATAAGTCATTCAAGTGCTTTGACTGTTAATGGGAATCAGGGTGCAAACCGCTTGTGTAGTGACGGAGCATGGAAGAAGAGGAGACCTTCTTGTAACCTGAAATATAGTCCCTCCACCTTCCTCAACTGCCTCCTGCACCTCAAAAATAATAAGACCTCCCCGAAAATAAGGCCAAGCGCTTATTTCGGGGGTCGAAAGAAAACAAGACTCTGTCTTATTTTCAGGGAAACACAGTAGCTATTAGTCTATACACCAGCTCTCAACAAAAGCCTTTTGATATATTGTTTTTTTTTTTTTCAAACAGACAAGAAATGTGAGAAAAGGCACTCTCATTAATGGTGTCAGGGTTGCTTCAGGCAGGCCGAATTTTGCAAGTCGTCCAAATGAGTGAGAAACGTTTTTTTTTCCAACCCATCCCATCCTTATCTTAAGGGAGAAACGTTCAAATATTGCCTTTTATGCTCCTGCCAAGGCATCGTCTGATCCAAGACAGAAAAGAGATGGTGCTTGGCTTGGAGATCTGAAGTCTGGAAAGGTCCCCATCCTGAGCTGATCCAACTTTTGAAGGGCCTTGGGCCACCTGAAGAGGGATGGGTGGAGACTATGAAAGCAAGGTGCTACCAGCAGGAGCTCGGTCAAGGCCCAGCATTAAACGGCCTGTAATTTAATTTCCATGCAAATTAAATTATGTTAATTTCATACAGTTCACATGATTACCCTCCGTGCCTTTCATCTCTTTTTCCTCTCCTGCCAAATTAAAAATTACAATGAAGCAACTTTTGGAGTGGTTCCTGGGGGGCGGTCAGGTGCAGCCTCGGGGACCTGTGTAGCTGAAGCAAAACCTGAGCCATTCCTTCAGCAAAAGTTGGGATGTTACCTGAGGCTGGAAGGCCTGATTTGCATGGAGGAGGTGAATGCCGTAAGTGAAGCCTGAGCGCTAATGAATTAATTAGCTATCGCATACGAAATGGCACCTCCTCCTTTATACAAAGTGCATTTCTGTACATTATGAACAAAGCCGATCGTTGGCCTTCAGATATTCAATTTGAGCTCCTCAGGAACCTTCTACAGGTGTCTCTAAATGGGCCTCCTTCGGATGCCGTCAGCCGGACAATGTCGGCTGGTGGGCCCCCGGAGGAGAGCCTTCTCTGTGGCTCTTCCGACTCTGTGGAACCAGCTACCCCCAGAGGTCCGGACCTTACCCACTCTCATGGCCTTCAGAAAAGCTGTTAAAACCTGGCTGTTCCGGCAGGCTTGGGGCTGTTGACCTTATTGTTAAGGTCCAGCCCCGATTAGAAATGTATGCATGTTTGGGAATTTTTAAATTATTCTTTTATTTTTGCTTTTCTTTTTTCCTTTTTCTCTCTTTCTTTGTAAGCCACCTGGAGTCCTCCGGGATTGGGTGGCCTAGAAATTTAACAAATAAATAAATAAATAATAAATGGAGGCTGGACTGTATCAACTTTGTTGGTGCAACTAGATTGTGTTGGCTTGTCTGTGAATCCAGGGGTTCGTTTGGAATTGAATACCGTAATTTTCAGAATATAAGACGCAACAGAGTATACTGTAAGACGCACCAAGGTTTTGAAGAGGCAAATTAAAAAAAAAAGTTTTTGCACTCTGCAGACCTCCCAAAAATGGCACATTTTCCACAAAAACGGGTCCATTTTTGTCAAAAAAGGGCACACATAGCTTTTAGGAGGCTTATAGAGTGCTCCTGGGGACTAGGGGGTCAAAATGAGCAAAAAATGTCCTGTTTTTCTATCATTTTTGCCCTCCCCAGCCCTCAGGAGCACTCTGGAAGCCTCCTAAAGGCTCTGCATGGCCATTTTTGCAAAGAGGGGTGAGGTTTCAGGAGGCCAAAAATTCTGTATTCAGTGTATAAGATGCACCCAGATTTTCAGCCTCTTTTTTGAGGGAAAAAGGTGCATCTTATACTCCAAAAATACGCTACATAGAACTCACTAGGACTAAGTGTTAACAGGGTACACATCCAGGGGTGAAATGCTACCGGTTTTCATTGGTTCGCACAAACCAGTAGGGACGATTGTCATTGGTTCCGCGAACCGGTAGTTAAAAAAAAGTTTCTGACGATTGCGCGGCTCTGTGAACCATTCGTTCATCGGAAGTTATTTTTTTAGCTTTTTAAAGCATTTTTTTCCTTCTCGTTTCTCCTTCTCCTCCTCCCTGCTCACCCCATTCCCTTCTGGCACTGATGACATTCCCTAGTTGGGTCATGAAATGTCTGTAAACAAACAATCCAGCTCAGAGAGCACCCAGGACTCCACAGTTCAACAACCCTGAGCCATAAATATTCTCTCCTAAGGTCCTTCGTGTGTTAGAAAACTGTCACTTGGCTCATGGACTTGCCAAGGAACCCATCACCCCTTAAAACGGGGAAGGGGCAGGAGCATGGATGGATTGAGGTCAAGCTCAACAACAGCCTCCCTTTCCCTCCTCCGCCTTCTCTTGAATCCATGCCAGGCCCAAATCCCCAAGCATTGTTGCAACCCTGTTCCTACCAAAGGCATCTCCCGATCAATTGCAACATTAAGGTGACATCACCTGTAATTACACGAAGAAAGCATTTGAGTTGTAAAGGCGCACCCTAGGCACAGTTCTTTGATTCAAGCACAACTGGGGTTTTGAAATCTACTACTTCTCGTTGCCCCTCTTGATAAACAAGTCCATTCCTCTCCCTCCCATTTCTTCCCAAGCGATTAATAAAAAAATATAGATCTGATGGCTTCTAAGCCTCTTTATTCTTCACAGCTTTGCTCGGGAAGCTCAGAGCTTTGGGCTCCACCAGAGAATGATCGGAACGTGGGTGGTTTCCAAGTCCAACTCAGCATCTGCCAAGTAGCGATAGCTGGAGGCACTTGTGATTCGGGGCCAAAGATAAGAGAGTTAACTGGGGCTGTGCGGTTTCATCCCTCTCCTTCTCTCCTTTCTCCTGTAGACCGAACTGTCTTTGCAAAAAGAGCAGCTGCAGCTGAAGATCGTGGAGCTTGACGATGAAGTGGACAAGTGGCACAAGGAGAGAGACCGTATCAAGGTGAGTGTGGCGGCCCCAATGTCCTTCCTCTTCGGCAGTGGTGGGATTCAGCCGGTTCGCACCACTCCGGGAGAACCGGTTGTTAACTTTCTGCGGAGCTTGGTGAACTGGTTGTTGGAAGAAATCATTAGGGCAGAGAACCGGTTGTTAATTTATTTGAATCCCACCACTGCTCTTCGGTCTTCTTGTGGTCGTTAGGGCAGTGGTGGGATTCATATTATTTTTACTACTGGTTCTGTGGGTGTGACAGGGGAAGGATGCTGCAAAATCTCCATTCCTGCCCCAGTCAAAATTTCCGCTACCGGTTCTCCGGAACGTGCTGAATTTCACCCCTGAGATAGGAGTGTATCAGTGGTGGGTTGCAGGGGGTATGCCCCAGTACACACATACCAGAGCCAGCCCAGAGTATTGGATACCATCCTGGTATGGTGCTCCGGAGGGCCCACCTGCCCGGCCGAGCTCCTTACTGGAGTTTAAAGGCTTTTGCGCTTCTGTGCATGTACATGGCACATGGTGCATACAGCACCTGCGAGACACTCCGCGGAGCAGCTGGAGCATCATGGAGGCACTTGAATGCATGCGCACACTGTGCGGGTCCATGAGGATGCTGCCGGCCCCGTTGATGTTAAAAGCACAAAAACATAGATTAAAAAGACCACAACATACACCCAGTCTGATCGGGGCTGGAACTCAATCGTGAGTTCAACAGCCCGGGGCCTGCCAGAATAGCCAGGTCTTAAGAGCCTTACGGAAGGCCATGCGAGTGGGTAGGGTCTGGCTCTCTGGGGACAGTTTATTCCAGAGGGTTGGAGCGGCTACAGAGAAGGCCCTCCCCCGGGTAGTTGCCAGCCGACATTGTCTGGGTGACGGCACCCGGAGAAGGCCCTCCCTGTGCGATCTTATCGGTCATTGGGAAGTATGAGGCAGAAGACGGTCTTGCAGATATCCGGGTCCTAGGCCCTGTAGGGCTTTAAAGGTGATAACCAGCACCTTGAATTGCACCTGGAGACCAATGGGAAGCCAGTGCAGCTCACAGAGGATAGGTGTGATGTGGGTGTACCTTGGCACACCCAATATTGCTCACGCGACTGCATTCTGGACTAGTTGTAGTCTCCGAACACTTTTCAGGGGCAGCCCCATGTAGAGTTCAACTGTACCAGTTGGAATGGGATTTGCAACCCATCACTGCAGTGTATGTGGTGTCCTGACATGTGGCAGAACATTCTGTTCCCACATAGGCCTTACCAGCTACCTGTGGACACACTGTGGACAGCCCACAACCCGTTAGTTGATGAGGTCCTCTTCGAACACGAGGGACGAACATCCTTATCCTCATCTCATGGTTTCCCTTGGCTTCCCATTTCGAGTTCGCTTGATACCAATCAGATCATCCATGGCAACTGAGCCTTGGCCCATGTTGGTTGGGCACCCATCCTACGTCCACATGGTCCTTTGGGGATTTCATGATGCTGCCTCAAGGGCCAGGGAAATCAGACAATCCAGGCAGTTCAAATGAGTATGAAGATTGATTGCAAGCATAAACTCTCTACAAGAATCTGAACTACTAACAGTCCAAGCAAATTGGCGGTAGATAAATCCATGGAATTCAGGGTGGGATGGAGTTTCAGATCTCTTGTGGGAGCGAAGGTACTCATGACTGATTATGTGCTTGACCCCTCCTTCGGGTTTATCCTGGTCATCTCCTACATGCTGCTTTCTGCTCATAAGCTCCATCAAGGTCTATTTGACCCAGTGCTGAAGCTCCATGGAACTTGGCATGGGTTATTTTCTCTTGGTTGGAAACACCCACTTCTTCACTCCTTAGTCTCCTCTTTCACCCTAGAGGTGATGGATCCCGAGTGACATCATGCAGAGATGCTACCAATCACTTTTTAATTTGTGCCATGTTGGCTATTCCCCATGTAGGAACAGGATATAACTGGTTTTGTGGTCCATAACTTTTTTGATAGGCTTTCCCCACCCCAAGTAAGAATTTGCTGCCCTGTAGCTGAAATCCATTTTTCCAAATGATTCACCCCAGAACAATGAAGATTAAATTTGAATCTTTTGCTTCTTCAGGTGTTTGATCTCCCCTCTACTCATACTTCTTTTTATGTTTCCATATCCTTTAATCTTTTTGGTGGGATGTCATTGTTGGTCTTTGACAAACTTGTTCCAGTTTTCTACATGCTTCTTAAGGTGTGGTGCCCAGGACATACCTCTTTCCATGAGATGAGATCTAACCAAAGTAGAATTAATCCAGATCTCTTATTACTATTATTTCCTGTGAATTTTATAATAGTGAAGTCTCTAGACTGGGGCTATACACACCAGGGGTGGGTTCCTGCCAGTTCTGACCTCTTCTATAGAAGAGGTTCCACAAATCTACCGTGCCATTTAGAACCGGATCCAGCTCACTCTCCCAACTTGTCTGCACCACACTGGCCCCGCCTGCTGCTCACTGATTGGCTGGCTCACCAATCACCCTGCCCACCTCTAAAAGTCCTATCTAAACCTTAAAGTCTTAAAGTTGTCAAGTTTGAACATCCCTGGGTTTTTTTCTAAAGGGTTAGGGGTGCAAGGGTCTTGTAACTTGACAGCTTTAAGACTGGCACACTTCAATGCCAGAGTTCCTGAGCCAACATGACAGGAGAAGGAATTCTGGGAGTTGAAGTCCACAGGTCTTAAAGCTGTCAAGTTTGAACACCCCTGGGGTTTTTTTTCCTAAAGGGTTAGGGGTACAACGGTCTTGTAACTTGACAGTTTTAAGACTTATGTGCTTCAAATGCCAGAGTTTCTGAGCCAACATTTTGGTTGCCAAGCAAGAGCGTTGTTAAGTGAGTTTCACCACATTTTACAAGTTGGCCACACCCACACAGTCACATGACTGTCAAGCCACTCCCACTCGGTCACATGGCTGGCAAGCCACTCCCACAAAGCAGGCCGCACCTTCAGAAGAGGTTCTAAAAAAATTTGAAACCCACCACTGATACACACATACCTAAGAATCCTGAATTCACTCACACCCACACCCACACATAGGTCCCAGAATTTCACAACATCATTTCTATATGGACTTCTTGTTGTGACCGCAAAGAAACCGTCTGCGTTTGGGGGAGAAATTTAGCAGAAGAAAAAAAGTTCTCAGCAGAAACCTATCCCAACTTGAATGGGGGATGAGAAGCATTACGAATGAACGAGGAAGCCACAAGGGGAGGATTAGTTAGATCTCGGCTGCAAGTTGTGGCATGATTTTGGCAGACAACTTCTGCGGTTTCCCCTTGCTCGGCAAATTAAAAAAATTAAAAATGCAGAGTTCCTTCCCTGGCATTCTTTTTTAAATTTATTTTTATTTTTTTATTAACAAACATGTAAATTACACACACACACAAAATTAGACATACACCACATTTATACAATGCAATACGAACAGGAACTTCCTGTTTTTTATAATAGCAATCATCAATCGATACCGCTCACCTTATATTATTTCCCCTTCTATTGTGTTTCATTTGGATTTCACCATTTTAAACCCTCTTATTTTACTCATAACTATTATTTTTGAGTTTTGTTATATTCTTTCACTGATTTTTAATTCTTTCCTCCATCCACCTATATCATTTATCCCATATCTGGTAGAATTCTGATTCTTCATTTCCCTGGATTTCTTTAGTTAGTTTATCCATTTCGGCACAGTCCATAACCTTTCTTATTATTTCATCTTCATTTGGGATTAATTTATTTTTCCATTTCTGGGCAAAGGCAATCCTGGCCGCTCTAAGTATATGTACTATTAAATACTGAATTTCTTTTTTGTATTTCACCTTCCCTGGGATTCTACGCTGCTCAGAAGTGGTTGTTCCAACGAAAGCAGCCAGAACAGTGATTTTTTTTCAGCGAAAAACAGCCGAAAATCAGCCGGCCAGCACATGTATGCACATTGGAGCTGACAGGGCAATGCCTTGTATGCGCTCAGAAATGGTTTCAGGTGCCATCACAGATCTAGAATGTGAAAATGACAAAATTGAAACGACCACCTCTGGATTCTCTATTTATCCAATATTTACCCTGTTTCCCTGAAAATAAGGCCTCCCTAGATAATAAGCCCAATCGGGCTTTGGAGCACATGCGCTAAAATAAGCCCTCCCCTGAAAATAAGCCCTCCCCAAAAATATTGCAACACAGCGGAAGCCATGAGGTAACCATGCTCTCTGCTTCCTGCACCTCAGAAATAATAAGCTCTTGTTTAGATTATGTATAAAAATGAATTTTTTCTTGAGTCTGATGAGTGGAGATGTGATATATATAGTAAATAATTTTTAATTAATTACAATAACATCAAGGAAATGTTAATGGATAATGTTTAATCGGATCTACATGTGCTGGCAGTAGTGGGGGGGAAATGTTTAGATATTTTATTAATTGATTTCTTTGTTAGAATATGTCACAAAGTGTAAAGTTACAGGAGGTTTATTGAAATTGCTAATAAATGCCAGTAGATAGTTATGTTTTTTAAATACAAAGGATTTCGGATAAAAAAGCACGTTCAAATAATTTTAGTTGAATTAGAATTGTGATACACTGATGGTAGTAGAATATATGAAGATTCCAGATGTAAATTGTATAAGTCAATATGAAGGAAGTACATGTAATGATTGTGGTTGAAATGCACAAAAACTATTTGTAACCAATCGACATGCTTTCTACAAGATGCAATGAAAGATGATTATTTTTTTATATTTTGTTTAATTAAAACAATAAAAAACTTTAAAAAAAAGAAATAATAAGCTCCTCAAAAATAAGGCCGTTTATTTCAGGGGTCAAAAGAAAATAAGACCCTGTCTTATTTTTGGGGAAACATGGTAAATACATGACTATGGAAATGAAATTTTGGTGAACCTATTACTGGAAAAAGAAGCTAACATGCTCTTTTATCTGAGAGCCACGCTCCAAGAAGTTGCAGTCATTTGCTATTAAGATTACATCCAGTTAAAGATTACACCCGGCCCTGTGTTTAATAACTTTTCCTGTATGAATACTTTGAAATTATAATTTGATAGCTACTTTTGGAGATCTCTGGGAATTATGCCCCAAGTCTTCGGGGACTTTGATTTATGGTGAGAATTTTCAGAAAGGATTAAAATCCCTCGGTCTCAAGTGAGGATTTTTCATAAAAACAGAGGTTCACGTCCTTCCAAAACACGGAACCCTGTCCTAAAGGCAGATCTTAAATTAATAGTTGCTGTGCAATGCCCGTTTCAGATTTTTTTAAATGGAAAATGGGTTTTCTCTTCTCCCTTTTCGGTTTCGGTCTCCATTTTAGAATTTTACTGCCAACGAAAAAGCCACGGTAGACCAGCATTTCAAAGAGCTGATCCGTGACATGGAGAAACAGCGGGATGAGGTCAAGGCTGGTCTGGATCACCGGGAGAAGGTGGCGGTGGAGAACATCAAGGAGATCGTGGAGGAACTGGAAGAGAGAGTAAAACTGTTGCAGGAGGACAAGGAAACCAGGGAACAGATTGGCCTAATCAGCGACTCTGTGCTCTTCCTACAGGTACAGTTTTCTCGGTTGCTCGGGACAACAACGTCCATCAACAAGCATGACTTTCAGCCTGATCAACTGCTAATGGCTTGACTCCATGACACAATCTTAGACCAGGGGTCGGCAACCTTAAACACTCAAAGAGCCACAAACGGAAGCTCCCCATTCAATTCTGGAGCTGACCAGAAGTCTGGTTTTCCCCCACCACCACCACAGAGTCTCCTCCTAGTATAGCATCCTTTTCCCTCTGTCCTAACCAAAAGCCCTATCAACTGTGGAACCAACTGGCAACAGGGAGCCACAGCAGAGGGATGAAAGAGCCACATGCGGCTCCAGAGCCATGGGTTTCTGACCCCTGCCTTAGACTAAGAAAAGCTTCTATTTCCATGTCAATGTGTCTGGTTTTTTTTAACCTGGTAGCAATGTTGCCCTCCTACCATTAAAATTGTTGATACATATTAATGGGGATGCATGTTTACTCTGCCTGGCAGTAGGGCAGGATCCACCTAGGATAGCTTTAATAACGTTAATTAGCCAAGGGAGAATTTAATTTGGCTTGCATTTCAGGCAAACCTATCCCATTAAGTATGTGTTGAAATTGGCAGCCTCTTATGTTTTTGCAATATAGCTTGACATTGGAAATGTCTCCTTCTCCTTCTCCTCCTCTCCATCATCAACACCACCTCTCCTCCTTCTCCTTTTTCTTCTCCCCCTCTCCTTCCCCTCCTCCCTCTTCCCTCTCCCTCCTCTCTCTTCTCCCTTTTCTCTTCCCAGGAATTTGGAGCCATGATGAGAAGCTATGTTATCCCTCCATCTCTGCCAACATATAGCATCTTGCTTGAAGGAGAGAACATGAGTCCAGCAATGGGGATACTCAGAGATGACCTCCTGAATGTATGCATGAGGCACGTTGAGAAAATCTGCAAGGCAGACCTTAGCAAGAATTTCATTGAGAGAAACCACATGGAAAATGGTAGGGGGAACTGAGAGCAGATGTCCATTCAACTGTGAAAAGGGGCCACCTTGTTCACACAGGTTGGGAGGGGCAAGTAGTTATGGTGAAATCCAGGAGGAAGCATCTGTACCATGTTGATCCATTGTTCCCCATAACCAGGAGAACATTGTTGAACTTGTACTAGTTAGAAGCGCCTCAGGCAAGCTTGAGGATGATATCATGGGTGGCATCACATCAGTTGTTTTTTTTAATGTAGATCTAGTAATAATCTTTTATTGCTGAGTCTTTCTGCTTTTACCTGTGTTGTGCAATCACTCATAATCCCAGCTAACATTTAACATAATTCTTAGTCAGATTGCTATCCTGAGAATCACAATTAGGAAAAGAAGAAAAATGCTGAATGCAATTTTGATCTCTCATTTTTGAGATACTTATCTGTAAATTAGAGATAAACATTCACCACCTTGTAAGGGGCAGTGAGAAGAAACAATGAATTCCTCCAGATACAGGGATAAGAAATCTTGATAGATGCTTAGCCCAGGACAAGGGGAGGAGATGACCAAGGCATGATTTTTATCATCTTTTCATTTGGGAAGAAGAGGAGAGGAGACCGCTTGTACTTGCTGAAAAAGTCTTTGATCCATTACTAGTTGAAAGTCACTGTGGAAACCTCCACCCTGATTCTTTCATTAAGATTTTGATCAAACCTACCTTGAGTTATTACCTGGGCAAAAGAAAGGTCTCAGAATTCTCTCTAGACTTTAGATGCACCTAAGCAATGGAGATTTGGAGACCCCAATGCATCTGCAGAACTGACAGACAGACAGATGATAAATATAGATAGACATACAGTTAGATATATAGATAGGTAGATGATAGATAGATAGATAGATAGATAGATAGATAGATAGATAGATGAGAGATAGATAGATAAAGAAAGATAGATAGATAGACAGATAGATGAGACACAGATAGATGAGATAATAGAGATAGATGGATAGTAGAAAGAAAGATAGATAGACAGATAGATGAGAGATGAGATAATAGAGATATAGATAGTAGGAAGAAAGATAGACAGATAGATAAGATAGATAGATAGATAGATAGATAGATAGATAGATAGATAGATAGATAGATAGATAGATGAGATAGATAGATCAAAGATAAGAAAATATAGATTGATGATAGATAGATGTTAGATAGATAGATAGATAGATAGATAGATAGATAGATAGATAGATAGATAGATAATAGATAGATATGGATGGATGGATGGATGGATGGATGGATGGATGGAAAGAGATGATAGGTGATATATATATATATATATATATATATATATATATATATATATATATATATATATATATATACACACATACATACATACATACATATATATATATATATATATATATATATATATATATATATATATATATATATAGAGAGAGAGAGAGAGAGAGAGATATGATGGATGGATGGATGGACAGAGATGTGTGTGTGTACATGAGCACAATCAGTAGCACAATGCACGCTATGTTCCAAAGATAGATGAGATAGATAGATAGATAGATAGATAGATAGATAGATAGATAGATAGATAGATAGATAGATGATATCATTCTGATGTTTTCCCAGCCTCACCTTTTTTTCCTATAAACTGGGGAGGGGGAGAGGGAATGCTGTTGTGAGCCTACATTACAAGGCTGTTACACTATGAGTAGAGATAATGCATGCAGAGCACTGGAGATACATCTTTTTCAAAATACGCAAGCTATTAGGAATGAAGAGACAGATGGTGGGAGTATTAAATAGCCCCCCCAGCGTATATTACATTCCTCAAAGTGTTGCTCTTAAATAAAGCAAGTCCTCTCAATTTTGACTGCAAGGGGAATACCTTACATTAGGCAGGGAAGGGAAAATAACCTGATATTTGTATTGTGTATTTCTTTATCTGTTTGGCTAATGATTTTGTGATCCATGAGCCTCTGCAAAGAGGTCAACATCTGCACGATGGCAGGTGCAGCACTGCGACAAAATCTTCTCCCCTCCCCCATTTGTCCCTGTGTGCAATGTTGCTGCGTAAACAAAAAACCAGGATTCTGAACACAACACCGTGCTTGGCATTTTGTAAACTTCAGTCTCTCCATCCCTGGACACAACTGCTTTGGGGGCATGTGTAGCAATTTCAACAATGAAAATGACCTTGACATTTTCATCCTAACAACAAGGACAAAACCAAGAACGATAGAAGAGAATATTTGTAGCTTAGGATTGAATTGTTGGGGTCCTCGGTGCTCTCTGAGCTGAATTGTTTTCCCTACAGATGTTTCATGACCCAACTAGGGAGCATCATCAGTGCTAGAAGGGAGTGGGGTGTGCAGAGAGGAAGAGGAGGAGGAGGAGGAGATGGAGAAGGAGAAGGAGAAAGGAGAAAGAAAGAAGAAAGGGGAAAGGAGAAAAAAGAAAGGAGAAAGGGGAAGGGGGAGAAAGAGGACTGTGGGGTCCTTGGTGCTCTCTGAGCTCGGTTGTTTTCTTGCAGACATTTCATTACCCAATTAGGTTACATCATCAGTGTTAAAAGGGAATGAGGTTTGCAGAGAGGAGGAGGAGGAAAAGAAGGAGAAGGCAGCTGTGTGGCCCTTGGAGCTCTCTGAGTCTGGTTGTTTCCTTGCAGCTGTCTCATTACCTAACTAGGTAACTTCATCAATGCTAGAAGGAAGTGGGGTGTGCAGGGAGAAGGAGGAGGAAGAGGAGGAGCAGGAGGAAGAAAAGGAAGAGCCTGATTGCTTTCTTGCAGATGTTTCATGACCCAACTAGGGAATATCATCAGTACTAGGAGGGAGTGGGGGTTTTCTCTCTGTTTACACACTAGTGGCTTCTCCTGTCCGTGTCGGTGCAAGTGTTCTTGTGGGTTCTTTGATTAGGCTGCAATTTAGGGCTTGAGTGTTTGTCTGAGTTGGTATTTCCTTGACTGGGTAACTAATTAAGGAGCCAAGGTGGCGCAGTGGTTAAATGCAGCACTGCAGGCTACTTCAGCTGACTGCTAGTTCTGCAGTTCGGCTGTTCAAATCTCACCGGCTCAAGGTTGACTCAGCCTTCCATCCTTCCGAGGTGGGAGAAATGAGGACCCGGATTGTTGTTGGGGGCAATATGCTGACTCTGTAAACCGCTTAGAGAGGGCTGAAAGCCCTATGAAGCGGTATATAAGTCTAACTAACTGCTATTGCTATTGCTAATTGTTTATTGTTTGTTTGTTGATGTAGTATTAATCTTGGCGTTAATCCGTCCTTATGTGGATGTTGATTCCTGCGGAGGAAATCTTTTGGCCTTCTTGTTTCCTTTCCAGCTTTTTTTATTTTTTTTATTTTTGAGTGGTGTAGAGAGCAAACCTCGTGTCCTTGTAGCACTGATGATGTTACCCAGATGGGTAATGAGACATCTGCAAGAAAATCCCAAATCTCAGAAAAGCGCCAAGGACACAACCGTTCAACCTTACACTACAAATATTCCCTTCTACAATTAATATCGGCCACACCTAGCCATCACAACACCTTGCTTACCTCACCTACTTTTGCCCACAAGGGGAAAACGGAAGACCTTAATATTCACCTCTTTAATTGGCATCTCATTTAAAGGCAACTACGTTGCAGTTTTGATACAGGGTGAATCTAATGGGCGATGCCCAAAGTGATCACTTCCTACCCTCTGAGCTGTAACAGGAGGAAAGGCACAGGAAGGGGGTCAAACTATAAAATGCCAGCTTCCAATGAGATTTCTGCTGTCTCGTAAATCCTTGCAGGGCACCAACATCTGCATGCTGGAGTTTGAACAAGTAATGCTTGGTTCTCTTCGTGGTTAACTTGCCACCTTTTCCCGACTGATTGGGACACTTGACTAAACGGTCAGAATAACTGGAGGTCATCTAGCAGGAGACATACTATTCCAGCCAAGTGGAAGTCCAGTCTCTTCTTAAAAGCCTCCAGTGATGGAGCTGTTATGGCCCGACACCAGCAAGCAGAGCTGGCAGCAGATTCGGACAGTGAGGAGATTGGGGAGGAACATGGGCCAGTCCTGGAGTCTGGGGAAGGCTCTGAGGAGGGCTCTGTGTCGGAGGCAGAGAGGGGGCCAGAGCTGTATGCCAGTTATCAGCTGCCTTCGGACATCATTGAGGCAGAAGAACATCTGGAACCTGTTCCCAGTGTGCGCATGCGCAGAGTTGCCAGACGAAGGGAACAGCTAAAGAACAGGGATTGACTTGGGAGTAAGGCGTCCACAGGTGGACGATGAATGGTCCCTCCCAGAGGAAATAAAAGAGGAGTGAAAGGGGAGTGGAGTTTGCAGGGGACAATTAGTTCTCTTCATTGGTTTGTGACTCTCCAAGACTCCTTGCCAAGTTCTGCAGATATCACCCTGTCAGCTCTCCAAGCCAGATAAGGTCTGTGACCGTAAATCCTCCCTTGAAAGACTTTGCTAGATGTGAATGAGCAGAATTCACACTCAATTAACAATAGGGGTTTTTTTGTCGGGACAAGGAGTTTGCTTCATGCTCTTGGGAAGCCTCGGTCAGAACAGGAGCCGTTCTGACTGATGGCAGTCCACATCATCTTTCCCATTGATGACCCACATCAACTGTTGACCTTAGATTTCCACGTGAAGGAAGAACTCCATCTTAGCTAAGAAATACAAATTGCCCTGCTTTTACAATACTGCACCTAATCCTTCTCATTTTGTGGTGGTTGTGTATCTATCCCCTAACAACTATGATTCTTTCTTCGGTGTCCTCATTTTGTAGGCGATCACCGTTACATGATGAACAACTTTTCCGACTGGAATCAGCCAGATAACCTGAAGAGGTTTTCCATGTTCTTGTCACCAAAAGGTAATGAAAACTACCCTTTCTACACAACGTACCCCATTGTCCATTTTGGGTGTTTTGGAGATGGTTTTTCTTTTTCCTGACTTTGATCTGAAGCAAAACTTTGCTCCAGTGTCCCCAGACTAGAAACCAGGAGAGGATAACTTGATTCTCCTCACTTCCTCCTCTGCAAGCCACGATTAAATAGACAGGCTAAATATTTTAAAGAGAGACAATTCTCCACTTTTTTTTTAACCTGGCTCACGAAGAGCATTTTGACCTGTCTGCTTCTGTCTCCCACAATGTAAGTGCCCACCTAATTGGTCCAAACCTATTTGGACACGGTGGCTCAGTGGCTAAGACGCTGAGCTTGTCGATCCGAAAGATCGACAGTTCAGTGGTTCGAATCCCTAGCGCCATGTAATGGAGTGAGCTCCTGTGACTTGTCCCAGCTTCTGCCAACCTAGCAGTTAGAAAGCATGTTAAAAAATGCAAGTAGAAAAATAAGGACCACCTTTGGTGGGAAGGGAACAGCGTTCCGTGCGCCTTCGGTGTTTGGTCATGCCGGCCACATGACCACGGAGATGTCTTCGGACAGTGCTGGCTCTTCGGCTTTGAAATGGAGATGAGCACCGTCCCCTAGAGTCAGGAACAGGTAGCACATATGTGCGAGGTGAACATTTACCTCTACCTCAATATTGTAAATAGAGACAATTCTCCAATTTCCTTACCTGGCTCACAAAGAGAATCTTGACCTCTCTATTTCTGGCTTCCGCAATGCAAGTTCTCGCCTAATTGGACCAAGGCATAAATCACGAGTGAGTCATTAAATGCCCACTCAGAGGAAGCCATTATGGAGAAATGAAAACATGTTTTCTGAACAAAATTCCTTCCCCCAAAGAGTCAATTATCTCCTTCCGATCTCCCGCTTACCCTTGTTTCAATGACGACCTCAAAAGAAGCTCACCCATCTTGCTGATGGCTGCCTGGCCTGAATTCTTTCCTTTAGGAGGAAACCTGGGAGGAAATCTCGGAGGAAATTACAACACTCGCGGCTGGGAGTTTTCTTCCATGCAAACTGCCGAAGAGACCATTGCAGCTGCGAACTCGGCGTTCTCCATGAAAGGTAATTGGTCATGCCTCACCCCCAAATTTGTCCATCCTTTTGGGAGGTTTTCACCTTCCCTCCAACTTTGCTTCTGCGCCCAGGTCTGTAACTTTTTTGCAGTCTGCTTTTCCCCTGTGTCAGAACGGTAGCATTACCGTGGCGAGCCAAGGTGGCGCAGTGGTTAAAGTGCTGTACTGCAGCCACTTCAGCTGACTGTTATCTGCAGTTCGGCGGTTCAAATCTCACCGGCTCAAGGTTGACTCAGCCTTCCATCCTTCCGAGGTGGGTGAAATGAGGACCCAGACTGTGGGGGTGATATGCTGACTCTGTAAACCGCTTAGAGAGGGCTGAAAGCCCTATGAAGTGGTATATAAGTCTAACTGCTGTTGCTATTGCTATTGCTATTACAGTATAAAGCAATTGCCTAGAGCTGGGATGGCGAACCTATGGCGCATGTGCCAGAGGTGGCCCGCAGAGCCCTCTCTGTGCGTGGGCACCCCGTTGCCAGCTGCTCTTATTTCTTTATTTCTTTATTTCTTTATTAAATTTTGTATGCCGCCCACTCTCAAAAGAGACTCAGGGCGGCTTACAATAAAAGGGAAGGGGGATATATAAAAAAAATAAACAACAGTTTAAAATTACACAACAGTCACAAACCTGAAGTGGGGCTGGACAACTCAACAGCCCCAGGCCTTCTGGAACAGCCAGGTCTTAGTTGCTTTACGGAAGGCCGGAAGGGTAGTGCTCAGCAGGGAGATCGTTCCAGAGGGCCGGAGCTGCAACAGAAAAGGCCCTCCCCCGGGGTGTCGCCAGCCGACATTGGCTGGCAGATGGGATCCGGAGAAAGGCCTAGTCTGTGCGATCTAATCGGTCTTTGGGAGGTAATTGGCAGGAGGCGGTCTCTCAAGTAGCCAGGTCCGATACCATGTAGGGCTTTAAAAGTAACGACTAGCACTTTGAACCTCTTCTGGTTTCTGGCACATATGCACGCCGGCGAGCTGGTCTTCTTGGGTGGCAGAGCACTGAAAAACAGTCTGGAAATGGCCCGAAAAATGGCCAAAACAGGCCAAAAAAACCCAGGGCATTTTGGGGACATTTTCAGGTTATTTTGGGGCTGTTTTCAGGCTGGTTTTGGGGCCATTTCCAGACCATTTTTGGCCCGAAAAACAGTCTGAAAACAGCACAAGAAAGGACCTGAAAATGGCCCATAATCGCCCCCCAAAACAGGCATACGCATGCTGTCCAGCTGGTCTTTGGGTTTCCAGTACTCCGGCACATGCGCGCACATGCAGACACTGAGCTCGTTGGCTGGAAAGTCAACAGCCCAGGTTCAAGACCCAAATGATGCATGATGGAGTGAGCTCCTATTACGTGCCTCAGCTCCTGCCCACCTCCCAATTCGGAAGCATGCAAGTGTGAGTAGATAAATAGGTACCACTTGGGTGGGACTGTAGCAGCGTTCTGTAAACCTTTGGCATACTGTATGCTGGCCACATGACCATGGGAATGTCCCAATGCTGGTTAGGTTACCCAAGGGAGCTTTCCTATCTTCCTCGGCTAAGAACCGGAGATGAGCAGACACAACTGAGCAGGGGAAACTCTTACTTCCACTTATGTTCTTTCAAACCTTTTGTCAAACCTGTCTTGGGTCAAATGGTGGGTTTTGCTGCTGGAAGTGGATTGAGACTAGCTGGTGCTCCATGCAAATGCCGAGGCTTGGCGGAGTTTAGCAGTTTAGACCCAGTGATGTTGTGACTTTAGGCAAGGGGCTCCTCCGTGTTGTTGCTTCATTTGCTTAGCAAAAGGAAAAAAAAATTGCTCTGTGCTCTGGAAGATGACAAAGAGAAATTGCAGCTGAATAGAACCGCAGGGCACCTGGGTCAGGCTGTTATGTTTGAATGCCTTCGCAAATACAATTCAGTGGGAGTCAGGAAAAAAAGGGGGGACAGAGATAAAGACAGACAGACACACACACACACAGAGGCAGACAGAGAAAGAGAGAGAGAGAGACAGACAGACACACAGACTCTCTCTCTCACACACACACAGACACACAAAGAAACACACACAGAGAGAAACACACACAGACAGAGACAGACAGTCACACACACACAGAAACAGAAGAGAGAGAAACAGGAGAGAAACAGAGAGTAACAGAAGAGAGAGAGAAACACACACACAGAGAGAAACAGAAGAGAGAGAAACAGGAGAGAAACAGAGAGTAACAGAAGAGAGAGAGAGAAACACTCACAGAGAGAGAAACAGAAGAGAGAGAAACAGAGAGTAACAGAAGAGAGAAACACACACACACAGAGAAACAGAAGAGAGAGAAACAGAAGAGAGAGAAACAGAAGAGAGAGAAACAGAAGAGAGAGAAATAGAGAGTAACAGAAGAGAGAGAGAAACACACACACACAGAAAAACAGAGAGAAACACACACACACACACACACAGAGGCAGACAGATAGACAGACAGACAGACAGACAGAGACAGAGACAAAGACAGAGACAGACAGACAGACAGACAGACACACACACACACACACACACACACACACACAGACCACTTCAGCCCAATTTCAAATTCAACTTTGCACCATGTCAAAACTTCAACCAGCAGAGCCAGTCAGGGCAAGTTGGACACAGGCAAGAGAGAAACGTTGCTTGTACCCTGCCTAAGACCTTTCAACTGAGGGCAAAAAGAACATTGGATGTGCTTAATTGGTGGATTTCTTTTCTTTAAAAAAGTAACAATGCGAGTTAATGTAATATTTATCAGTTAATATTTTTGGAGGGATATGTGTACGATTTCAGGCACCCTGGAAAATTTGAGGAGAACTTGGCATCTGGGCTTATGCCAACGGAAACCCCCAAAGTTTGAAGGGCTGGAGATTTCCCCCCCCACCTCCCCACTGTTTCCTGATCTCTATGGAGCTCAGGTGTTCAATTTTCCTCTTCTTGATGTAACAGATTAAGATCTTCAGTGCTCCTGAGCAGAAAACTTAATCTGCTTCCTTACATGGTGGTCCTCACGCTAGACCTGAACCATTCTTGATCTTCTCCTGGTGTAGACTCCGGGATTCCTCAAGCCAAATTTGCCTCTGAGATGGGCGACACGTAAATTGAATCAATCAATCAGCCAGTCAATCAGTCCTTCTTGGTTACTTTTGGGGGATCACGGCCAATGGGCTAGAAGGCTTGGAGGATTCTACCCATCTCACCATCATGTCGCTTCTTCTATTTTCCAGTTGGCAATGGATCCAAGATGCCATATCAGTTCCCCCCAATGGGCCAGAGTTCACCTGGGGATTTCAGCAAGCAATCTGACGGCAGCCTCTATACTAAGAATGGTATTTGAGGGCTTCTTCTTCCATTGGCCCCTTACTCCCTATCCTGTCTTTCCCTCTCCGTTTGTCTTCTTGGTTACAGGTAGTTCTCGACCACAATTGACTCCGGGAATAGCGGGGATTGGATATATCTAGTTCAATGAAAAGAAGGACTAGGGCAGGGGTGGATTCCGCCAGGCATTACTGACGATTCACTCGTGCGCACGCTATGTGTGCATGAGCAGTACAATTGAAAAACAAGATGGCGGCACCAATGACGCCACCAGGGGAACCATTCAGGGGCATGGCAGGCCTCGGTTGCTGCTGGTTCCAGCGACCCAGCCCGCCAAACCACTACCAGTTCGGCCAAACCAATCTGAAACTGGTAGGAACCCACAACTGGACTAGAGGCAATAGTGGGATTCAATTTTTTTTACTAGCGGTTCTGTGGGCGTGGCTTTGTGGGCGTGGTATGGCTTGGTGGGCGTGGCTTGGTGGGCATGGCAGGGGAGGATACTGTCAAATCCTCATTTCTTCCCGATCAGTTGGGACTTGGGAGGCAGACAATAGATACGGGCGGGGCCAGCCAGAGGTGGTATTTACCAGTTCTCCGAACTACTCAAAATTTCCACTACCGGTTCTTCAGAACTGGTCAGAAGCTGCTGAATACCATCTCTGACTAGGGGTGCCCTGATAGCAGTGTCCCAATATCTCAGGGGTTGCCACAAAGAAGAGGGAGTCAAGCTATTCTCCAAAGCACCTGAGGTTAGCACAAGAAGCAACAGATGGAAACGAATCAAGGAGAGAAACAACCTTGAACTAAGGAGAAATTTCCTGACAGTTAGAACAATTAATCAGTGGAACAACTTGTCTCCAGAAGGTGTGAATGTTCCAACACTGGAAGTCTTTAACAAGGTGTTGGGCAACCATTTGTCTGAAGTGGTGTAGAGTTTCCTGCCTAAGCAGGGGCTTGGACTAGAAGACCTCCAAGGTCCTTTCCAACTTCATTATTCCGAACAATTTTCAGCAATAATGGTGACTATCTAGACTTTACCCATATGCTTTTGCATGTGGGAAGGCCTGTTTGTTTGAGTTTTCAGGCTGGAGAAATGAGAATTAAAAAATCATTTATGATCAGAATGGGGACCACCATTTCCGGTGCTCAGTATAGCAGTTGAGAAGCGAGTCACACTCAATCGCACGACCTTTCTCGCCACCCTTATCCCTGCGGTTTTTAAGTGAATCAGGCAGTCATTAAGCCAATCTAGTTTCCCTAGTGTATCTTGCTATTCGGAAGCTGGTTGGGAAGGTGACGATGGGCGGTTGTGTGACCACGGGATGCTGAAATGGTCATAAGGTGAGGACAGTGAAAGAAACACATGGTGGCTTGATAGTCCCCAAATTTGGGGGATTCTTGTGATCCTGTCGCAAGTGAGGGGACCGGTTCGAAGTCACTTTTTTCAGGCTGTCACTTTCAATGGTCAGTAAGTGGTTGTAAGCTGAGGACTATCTGGATACCAGTCTTGCTCAAAAGCTCCTTGGGATTGCTTGACTGGGCTAACTTCAGCAAAGCACACCAGTGCGGGCGAGAAAGCACATTTTTGGAAGTAACCAAAGCTGCCTTGTGTCTCCCTCCCAGCTTATCCGTCCATCGTGAGGCACCAGACGGCCAAGGCCCAGCCACAGACATGGAAATCTTCCAAGCAAAGCATGTTGGTAAGGCCCTGCCAGGAGGTGGGTTCCTGCCAGTTCTAACCTCTTCTATAGAAGCGGTTCCACAAATCTACAGTGCCGTTTAGAACCGGTTCCAGCTCCCTCCACCCGCCCGTCTGCACATCATCAAGATGAAGAGCGAGAGGAGGAATTCTGGGAGTTGAAGTCCACAAGTCTTAAAGCTGTCAAGTTTGAACACCCCTGGGGGTTTTTTCCCCCTAAAGAGTTAGGGGTGCAACGGTCTTGTCACTTGACAGTTTTAAGACTTGCACACTTCAATGCCAGAGTTCCTGAGCCAACATGACTGGAGGAGGAATTCTGGGAATTGAAGTCCACAAATCTTAAAGCTGTCAAGTTTGAACACCCCTGGTTTTTTTTTCTAAAGGGTTGGGGTGCAAGGGCCTTGTAACTTGACAGCTTTAAGACTTGCACACTTCAAAGCCAGAGTTCCCGAGCCAACATGACAGGAGGAGGAATTCTGGGAGTTGAAGTCCACAAATCTTAAAGCTGTCAAGTTTGAACACCCCTGGGTTTTTTTCTAAAGGGTTAGGGGTGCAAGGGCCTTATAACTTGACAGCTTTAAGACTTGCACACTTCAATGCCAGAGTTTTGGTTGCTAAGCAAGAGCATTGTTAAGTGAGTTTCACCACATTTTACAAGTTGGCCATGCCCACCCAGTCACATGACTGGCAAGCCACTCCCACCTGGTCACATGGCCAGCAAGCCACTCCCACAAAGCAGGCCACACCTACAGAAGAGCTTCTAAAAAATTTGAAACCCACCACTGGCCCCTGCGGTTGTTAAATGAACTGTACAGTTGTTAACTTGACTTTTTATCATTCTTTTATTAATTGATATCCCGCCTTTATTATTTTTTACAAATAAGATGGTGAACATATCCAACCACATCTTCCTCCTCCTATTTTCCCCGGTGGAGGTGGGTTGGGCTGAGAGAAAATGACTGGCCCAAAGTCACCCAGCTGGCTCTCATGGCTAAAGCGGGACTAGAACTCACAGTGTCCTTGTGATTGACCCAAAGTCACCCAATTGGATTTCATGACTAAAGCAGCATTAGAACTCATGGCCTCCTTCTGATTTGCTCAAAGTCACCCAGTTGGCTTTCGTGGCTAAGGCGGGACTAGAACTCCCGGTCTCCTTGTGATTGACTCAAAGTCATCCAGTTGACTTTCATGGCTAAGTCAAGGCTAGAACTCCCAATTTCCTTATGATTGGTTCAAAGTCACCTAGTGGCAGGACTAGAACTCCTGGTCTCCTTGTGATTGCCTCAAAGTCACCCAGTTTGCATTCATGACTAAGGCGGGACTACAACTCCCAGTAACCTGGTGATCAGCCAAAAGTTACCCAATTGGCTTTCATGACTAAAGTGGAACTAAAACTCCCAGTCTCCTTGTGACTGGCTCAAAGTCACCCAGTTGGCTTTCATGGCTAAGGCAGGACTAGAACTCCCAGTCTCCTTGTGATTGGCTCAAAGTCACTCAGTGGCAGAACTAATACTCCTGGTCTCCTCGTGATTGGTTCAAAGTCACCCAGTTGGCTTTCATGGCAGGGGCAGGAGTTGAACTCACAGTCTCCCACTTTCTAGCTCTCTTACTTGTGAGACGTCAGCTGGGAAGATTGCATATGGTGACCACATGACCCCCAGATGCCACAAACCCACACAGCCCCAGGGGATGCTCCCACGGTGTGAAGACCAGTCAGAACTCCCTAGTTTCAGGGCTGTCGTAACTTTGAACGGTCACTGAGTGAATCGTTGTAAGCCGAGGTCTGCCTGTACTTTAGAGACACCCACCTCCTCCAGCCTCAAGGGCTAATATCCCAGCAGTCTCCTGCCCTGAGATTTATTCTCCACTCCCCTGTCCCTAAGGAAGAAATTGTAGTCAGGAAGAGGGCTTAGGGCAGTGATTCTCAACTTTGGCGACTTTAAGTCTTGTGGACTTCAACTCCCAGAATTCCCCAGCCAGCTGTGCAAAAAGGGTTTTTTATTCTGCTGGATCCCTTACCTGCCTCAGATGGATGGCAAATTGAACTAAGAGCCCAGTGGTCAGATTCAGCCGGTTTGCACCTATTCGGGAGAACCAGTTGGTAACTTTCTAAGCAGTTCGGAGAACCGGTTGTTGGAAGAAATTTTTGGTTTTTTCCCACTTTACAGGGCTAATCCTGTAAGGAAGGCAGGAAGGAAACATTCTGGTGGTGTTTCTAGCCTAATCTTTGTTGCCCTGCTTATAGAAACTGTCTCTCCAGTTAACCCTTATTGCCATTGTAACAACTAAGGCGAAGTGCCCATCGACCTGAGTGACATTGACTTGGCCACACCCACAATCACATGACCACAGAGCCCCACCTACCCAGCTGGTTATTAGGGCAGAGAACTGGTTGGTAAATTATTTGAATCCCACCACTGCAAGAGCCACTTCTAATGGAAGGCAGTGCCTTCCTTATGTCCTATTCTGCATTCTAGCAATTTCCCCACAACCTTACGTTGTTCCTGTAGAGAGCAGACCAAATGCACTAGCTTTGTCAATATTCAGAAGCGCTACCCTGTCTTTGCAAAGTCCATTTATATTCCCCAGTTAGACACCACAGCAAACAATCAGATGAATAAATAAACAACACTTAAGCGTTCCTAGACAAAACACACTTGAACTGGATTTTACAAAGCTGGCAGAAGCATTGGTGGATTGCTGGGCCAAATCACTGGGCTTTTAAAAACCACTCGAAGTAGGTAAACCGTTGAGTAATCTGTATTCTTAAGGTAAGATCTGTACAATGTGAATTCCAGGGGTCAAGCCAGGGAGAAATTAGCTCATTAATGGTGATTAAAAAGTAGTTTGTTTTACTAGTATGTCAACTGGTTACAAAACTTTCTGGCGCTTCAGCCAGGGTGAGGAGTTAGCCTTTGGAAGGAGTGTCCAGAACGGCAGGTTCTGGTGTAAAAACGTATCGTAGACCTGTTCTCATGGCTCTAAGGTAAGGATCTCCAAATCGGGCAACTTTTAAGACTTGTGGAATTCTGGAATTCGGCTGCAAAGTTTTGGGAGCTGAAAGCCCACAAGGCTTAAAGTTGCCCGATTCGGAGATCCCTGCTATGAGGGGATTGGAGATAAAGCCAAACAGATTCTAGATCCCTCAAGATGTCTAGAACTTCTTGGATGGTGCCGGAGGAAGAGAGAGAACGCATCAGTGCAAGTAAAGATGGCTTAAAACTGCCACATCAGCACTTGGGAATGAGATAAAGGGGTGTTGGGTGCGGTGACATCCGTGGGAGTTCACCATTTTGTCATTGTGAGATGTCACAATCCTTGTAGAAAAAGGGAGGAATCATATTGGGGTGCTTCAATATTGCTGATGGCAGAAAAAAACCCTGATTTTTAAGGGACAAAATTATGCTGATGTCATGTATAATTGAGGGCAGGGCATTCATGCCTTTAGACTGACAGTATTTCAAAGCACTGATGATGTTACCTAATTTGGATGATGAAACATCAGCAGGAAGAACAAAAAACAAATTCAGACCCCTCATTTCAACCCTGGGTTACAAATACCCTGTTTATCCCGAAAATAAGACCTCCCCAGATAATAAGCCCAATCGAGGTTTTGAATCCGTGCGCTAAAATACCATATTTTTCGGAGTATAAGACGCACTGCAGTATAAGACACACCAAGATTTTGAAGAGGTAAATTAAAACAAAATGTTTTAGCACTCTGCAAGCCTCCCGAACCCTCTGCACACCTCATTTTTTTGTGAAAAATGGGGCATACCGAGAGTTTGAGAGGCCTGCAAAGTGCTCCTGGGGGTTGGGGGGGAGGGGAAAACGAGCAAAAAATGCCCCATTTTTTGTGAAAACAGGCCCATTTTTTTCCATAAAACAGGGCATGCATAGGTTTTGGGAGGCTTGTAGAGTGTTCCTGGGGTCTGGGGAGAGTAAAAACGAGTGAAAACAGGCCATTTTTGTTTTCTTTTTGCTCCCCCCAGCCCAGGGAGAGCACTTTGCAAGGCTCCCAAACCCCCTGCATGTCCAATTTTTCGAAGGGCGCGGGGTTTCGGGAGGCCAAAAATGCTGTATTCAGCACCCAGATTTTCACCCTCTCTTTTTAGGGAAAAAGGTGTGTCTTATACTCCGAAAAATGCGGTAAGCCCTCCCTGAAAATATTGCAACACAGCAGCAGCCATGAGGTGACCATCCTCACTGCTTCCAGCACCTCAAAAATAATAAACCTCCCCCAAAATAAGGCCAAGTGCTTATTTCGGGGGTCAAAAGAAAATAAGACCTTGCCTTATTTTCGGGGAAACATGGTATTCTCCTTTAATGAAAAGATGTTCTTGGGTTTTGGCCATCTTCTTTAGAAGGAAAGATTTGCATCAGCTCAGGGTTGCAAAAAGAAATAAATTGGGGGCCAGATGTAATTTAAATTTTTAATGAGACCCTCTCAGAATTGATTTGCTGGAGCCTGGCATTAGAAACAACAATAGTATTAATTTTATAATGCACAAAGCCCATCCCTGCATCTATCATCTCTTTGCTCTACAAGAAGCTGCCTCAACTAATTTTTGGAGGGGCTGGCCGAGAGTTGCTGGAGTGTAGGCTTTCTTCAGGCTGGGTGGGAGGAAATCAAGACAAAAATGAAATGGACTTCATTTCCTTGACATTTAAATTTAATTAAAAATAATATAGGCCGTGCGATTACTCTCCAGTCATGCATTTAATAACTCCCTCCTTCTCTCTCATTCACAATTCGGAATCTGCCACTGGGAGATTTCTGGAGACCGTGATCGGGCTGTTGAGGGGCCAGAGGAAGCATTGAGGATTTAGGCCATGCCTCTTGGAGTTACAGGGACCCCAAAAGTGCTCTTAGAAAACCCAAATGGAAAATGAGGCTAGATCAGAGCTTCATTTGGAAGTAGGTCCATTTGCTTGGAGCAACATAAGAAGTTCTGCATGGCTAAGGAGAGTGGGAGATAGCACTTAACCATGATGCTTTGTCTCTAGGCAATTTAATGTGCTGTGACTGGGCACAATTATTATGTTTAGTATTAGTATTAGTATTTATTAATTTTGTATGCCGCCCACTCTCGGAAGACTCCGAGCAGCTTACAATAATTGCGTAAGAACTTCCAAAAGGGGTCTATCTTAAGAAGATCCAGGACTTCTTCTTGGGCCCAGGGGCTCCTCAAATGTTCATAGAGCCAGTTTGGTATAGTGGCTAAAAGTGGTAGGGTAGAAACCAGGAGTCGGTGAGTTCTAGTCCTGCCTTAGGCATGAAAGCCATCTGGGTGACTTTGAGCCAGTCCGTCTCTCTAAGCCCCATCCACCTCACAGGGGGAAATAGGTGCAGGAAGGAGTATTAGATATGGTTGCTGCATTAAGTTTCTCAAAATAATAAAGGCAGGATAAAAATTGAATTGGATGATAGATAGATAGATAGATAGATAGATAGATAGATAGATAGATAGATAGATAGATAGATAGATAGATGATAGATAGATAGATGTAGAAAGATATAGGTAGGTAGATGATAGATAGATAGATAGATAGATAGATAGATAGATAGATAGATAGATAGATGTAGGTAGATGATAGATAGATATATAGATATATAGATATATAGAAGATAGATAGATAGATAGATAGATAGATAGATAGATAGATAGATAGATAGATAGATAGATAGATATAAGTAGGTAGATGATAGATGGGTGGATGGATGGATGGATGGATGGATGGATGGATGGATGGATGGATATATATATATATAGAGAGAGAGATAGGTAGGTAGGTAGATGATAGATATAGGTAGGTAGATGATAGATGGATGGATGGATGGATAGATGGATAGATAGATATAGATAGATAGATGATAGATAGATGATAGATAGATGATAGATAGATAGATAGATAGATAGATAGATAGATAGATAGATAGATAGACAGACAGACAGACAGACAGACGAACGGATGGATAGATATTGTTGTTAGTTGCAAAGTTGTGTCTGACCCATCACAATCCCATGGATAATGTTCCTCCAGGCCTTCCTGTTCTCTACCATCCTCTTGAGTCCATTTAAGCATATACCTACTGCTTCAGTAACTCAATCCAGCCACCTCATTCTCTGTTGTCCCCTCCTTCTTTTGGCCTTTGCCTTTCCCAGCATGAGGCTCCTCTTCAGTGACTCTGTCCTTCTCATTAGGTGGCCAAAGTATTTGAGTTCCATCTTCAGGATCTGGCCTTCAAAAGCGCAGTCAGGGTTGATCTCCTCTAGGACTAACCAGTTTGATTCCTTTGCAGTCCAAGGGGCTCGCAGGAGTCTTCTCCAGCACTAGATAGATGATAGATGATAGATAATTGATAGATGATAGATGATAGATGATAGATGATAGATGATAGATGATAGATGATAGATGATAGATGATAGATGATAGATGATAGATGATAGATGATAGATGATAGATGATAGATGATAGATGATAGATGATAGATGATAGATGATAGATGATAGATGATAGACAGACAGACATACATGCAGGCAGACATAATTTAGTGCCGCAGGAACATAGATTGATGGAGATCAGTGGAGACCAGCCCACTCACTGCTTTGTTTCTCTGTTTTCTCCTTCCAGTCCCATTACCGTCCCTTCTACGTCAACAAGGGCAATGGCGTCACTTCCAATGAAGCCCCCTGAACAAGACGGTGGTGGAAGAGGAAGACATCTCACCAGAATGTCCATGGATATTCCTGCTATTGTATTAATCAAATTGTCCTAGTTCTTTCTTTCTTTTTTTTTTAAAGTGGGGGGTGGGTGGGTGGATGCTCTAGAGGAAAGGATGTACATCTCATTCTGGGCGGAAGTGGGTGGCACCCTGCTCTTTTCGATCCATGCTTTGCAGCCCTTGAGAAGTAAGTTGACTCCAAATAGATGTTGGTTGACTAATGAATTCCCCTTTCCTCATGTAACTGCTTTGCTCTTACTAATGCCTTGCCAGTGTTTACTCAGAGTATTCCCACGAGACGTTGGGTTTAAGCAAACAAGCTGCTGCTTAAAACTGTGACTTTAGCAGCCCACTTCTAGCTGCAGGTCCAACTCTTGCTGACATTAATGGAGACTTGGTTGGCCAACACTGTTCTAAAGTCATGTTCTGACCTAGGCTTCCTAAGCAGGGGTGGGTTTCAACCGGTTCGCGGCGGTCCCTGCGAACCGGTTGGTCGGCGAACCCGGAAGTAAGTAACTTCCGGGAACGGCGAAGGGCCCATCCGCCCGCGTGCGCTCCTTACCCGGTTTTGTCGAGTTCTGCGCTTCCACGCATGCGCAGGATGCATACAGCGCCTGCGCGATCCTCCAGGAGCAGCTGGAGCATCGCACAGACGCTAGTACGCATGCGTGCACCGCGTGCGTGCACGAGGACGCCGCCGGCCCTGTTCCAACCGAACCGGTCGGAACGGGGCGAGAAACCCACCCCTGTTCCTAAGAAAGCATAAATCACAATCTTAGTACCCTAAACCCTCTTTTTATTTCTTATGGGAGAGGCCAATCATCTCCAAGCCTTACTGTCAGGGCTGCTTCCCTCAGTAACCAAGAAAGAAACCACTCAACTCCATTTTGCAGAATTAAGAGTACTTTTACTGGCCATGAGTAGATAGCAGCTAAGCAAAGCAAGATCTGAGGCAAAAGCGCGCGTAATCACAGATATCAATATGTGACCCAACCCCCTCCCCTTGTTAACCCCAACCCATAGTCCAATTCGTACATCCCACAGGTGTCATGTGGGAGACATCGTCAAAAATCATCATCAGGTTGGTATGCCGGACAGTTGGCCTTGGCGGCAACTCCTCTCTCTGCAGCATGCGCAGTAGATGGTGTGAGAACAAACTCCCTTCTTACAGTCACTCCAGCACTGAACAATTTCCCCACCCAAATACCATGCCCCCATCCCCATTTCAACGGCAGCCGAAAGCAAGCAGCAAAACAGAGGGTGACACTTGCTCCCAAGTCGACCCTGTTTTCTTAATTGGTCTTGTCTTCTGGCAGCTCTGCGCATG
Organism: Thamnophis elegans; assembly: GCF_009769535.1. Taxonomy (NCBI): domain Eukaryota; kingdom Metazoa; phylum Chordata; class Lepidosauria; order Squamata; family Natricidae; genus Thamnophis; species Thamnophis elegans. The sequence continues at coordinate 46,377,237 of NC_045553.1, forward strand.
CGCGCACTGGGAACAGGCTCCAGCTGTTCTTCTGACTTGCTGATGTCAGACTCTGGAGGCTCCCGAGGAAGTACATAATTACCAGATGGCCTTGGCCCCCTCTCTGACTCTGATGCAGAGCCCTCGTCTGAGCCTCCTCCAGACTCCAGGACTGGCCCAGGTTCCTCCCCAACCTCCTCACTGTCCGACTCTGTTGTCAGCTCCGCAGGCCTCCGGCAGACCACAACAGGCCATCTGCTTTGACATAGCAATCAGAATAGGAGAATAACAGAGTTGAAGGCACCTTGGAGGTCTTCTAGTCCGACCTTCTACTCAAGCAGGAGACCCGATACCATTTTCGGGTCAAGGTGGCGCAGTGGTTAAATGCAGCACTGCAGGCTACTGCTAGATCAGCAGGTCAGCGGTTCAAATCTCACCGGCTCAGGGCTGACTCAGCCTTCCATCCTTCCGAGGTGGGTAAAATGAGGACCCAGATTGTTGGGGGCAATATGCTGACTCTCTGTAAACCGCTTAGAGAGGCCTGAAAGGCCTATGAAGCGGTATATAAGTCTACTGCTATTTTCGACAAATGGTTGTCCAGTCCCTTTTTAAAAGCCTCCAGTGATGGAGCACCCCTAGCTTCTTAAGGCCAGTTGTTCCACTGGTTGATTGTCCTCACTGTCAGGAAGTTTCTCCTTAGTTCTAAGTTGCTTCTCTCTTTGTTCAGCCTCCATCCATTGCTTCTTGTCCTGCCTTCAGGTGCTTTGGAATCAAAGAATCAAAGCACACTAAATATTAGCTGCTTCCCTCTGGTCACTAGTCATGTGACGGTGATGAACCTGTAGCTAAAAAGGCTACGTCAATTGCCCATCATCCCAATTTGTCGTCGTCCTCCTCCTCCTCCTCCTCCTCCTCCTCCTCCTCCTCCTCCTCCTCCTCCTCCTCCTCCTCCTGGTTGTTCCAATTGCAGAAGAAAAGAGGAGAGAGAGAGAGAAATCCATAGAAGATTGATTAGATGTCTTAGCTATGTTCTTCTTCACCACTGATGATACTGTCTGATGTGCTTTGATTCACTGCTTCGGTTTACATTTGAGGGGAGTTATTTTTAAAAGCGTGGGCATGCGGGTGCATCTTCCCTTTGGTGTCTTTCTCATTGGACGCGAAGAATCAGGCCAAGGATGAGTGGAATGCCTGTGCAGTGTTCCAGATCGAAAGAATGTCTTAGAGTTGCCAGGGGAACCAGATTGTCTGATCTCAAAATTGGTATCTAATCCTCAACATCTCCCACAAGATTGAGAGGATCTCAGGATTTGGGAGAGCCGGAGCCAGTTGTGGGTGCATCAAGAATTTCTTCCAAGGATAAACTTTGTAAGAAGGTGACAGGGTTGAGAAGTGAATGTGATGTTGGGTTTCATTCCAGACTGTTATTTTGGGGGGCCTTTCACAGTAGACTTCCTTGTCCATTCCAATGTATGCAATAAAAATAAACACACATCAGCACCCTTGGATGGCCTACAGTATATGTCAGAATGTGGGGGACCTGTTTAAAATGACTTGAAGGAATATTCCTTCCTTCCTTCCTTCCTTCCTCCCTCCCTTCCTCCCTCCCTCCCCCTCTTCCCTTCTTCTTCTTCTTCTTCTTCTTCTTCTTCTTCTTCTTCTTCTTCTTCTTCTTCTTCCCTCTTTTCTTTCCTTCCTTCCCTCCTTTCCTTACCTCCATCCATCCATCCGTCCATCCATATTCCTTCCTTCTTTCCTTCTTTCCCCCTATCCATCTATCTATCTATCTATCTATCTATCTATCTATCTATCTATCTATCTATCTATCTATCTATCCATCCATCCATCCATCCATCCATCCATCCATCCATCCATCCATCTGTTCTCCGAAGACACTTCCATTGTCATATGGCCAGCATAACTATATGTTGCAACACTGTTACCTTCCCACTGAAGTGGGAAGTACCTATTTATTTACTCACATTTGCATGCTTTCAAACTGCTAGGTGGGCAGGAGGTGAGCCAAGGAACGGGACCTCACCCTGTTGCCCCTAGCCCAAGTTCGAGACCTGGGCGACTGTAATTTGCTACGACAGCATCACAAACCAAAACAACAACAAAATTGGGAGGTCTGCAGAGACGGAAATGGACAGCAGATGTCACTGCCTCACTGCAGTTCACACGCCGTTCTCGGCTGCGTTCTGCCGCTTTCTGCCCCTGAATATCGCTAGTTTGGATATTTGGGCTGTCACGTTGGCTGATCTTTTTTCGGATCAAGAGGAAAACATCCCATTTATAGCTGGCGGAGAATGAAAACATGCAGGCAAAGGACAAGAGGAGGATGACAGTGATAGGCGGGGTGTGAAGGTCATAGATTCCATTATTCAGTCTGTAAGAGCTGTTTTTTATGCTCCGTTCTAGGCTGCTCTGTCCCTTTAACACTTACTGCTACCCTCGATGGATTATTATCAGCAGCATAAAGCATCCTTAATGTATCAATAATAATAATACGGGGAGTCCTAGACCAGGGGTCGGCAAACTTAAATACTCAAAGACCCATTTGGACCCATTTCCCACAGAAAAGAAAACACCGGGAGCCACAAAGGTCCTAACCGGAAACCCCCCGTTCAATTCTGGAGCTGACCGGAAGTTCAGTTTCCCCACCATAGAGTCTCCTCCTAGTGCAGCGTCCTTTTTCCTCTACCTGTCATAACCGAAAGTCCTATCAATTGTGGAGACAACTGGAAAACCCTCCCTTTGCCATAGTGTCTTCTCCTGGCGCACTGTGCTTCTCCCCCCCCCCCCCAGAAACTCTTCTCAAAATTGTGGCACCAACCAGTGATGTAGCCGCAGCAGAGGGAGGAAAGAGCCACATGCAGCTCCAGAGCCGCAGTTTGCTGATCCCATATCCTAGACTTACAACAGTTCATTTAGTAACCGCTTGAAGTTACAACGCTCCAGGAAAAAGTGTGTCATGGCCCCTCGTTGGAGTCTGAATCTGCAGGGGAAGATGAGCTGGAACAAGAGCCGACAGAGATCCAGAGGATGGCTCCATTGGCCTTGGAGGAAACCAGGGAAGGGCTGAGTAAGTCCGGGTGAGATTAGAAAGACTTGCAAACAGGGAGGAGCAGGAGAGACAGAGCTCAGGCAAAGATCAAGGACCACTCCCTCCAGATCCTAGAGCATGGAGAGAAGAGAGTAGGCGAGACCAATGCAGACTGAGCCGGCTGTGAGGGAGGAGAGTGCCCCGCCCCCTTCAGAAGGCACACCTAGGGACTGAGATATAAGGAGGTGCTGGTGGGAGGGGCATTTGTCAGGGACATGTGCATTTGTTGATGCCCAGGAGTGGGTTGCTGCCAGCATTACTCCCGGTTCGGTGCGCGGGAAAAAAATGACTCTGTTCGCATCCTCATTTGCAAATAAAAAGATCTGCGCATGGGCCAAATCTTTAAAAATGAAAAATATATATAAATGTTTGCAATGAAAATTGTTCATGGAACCGAAAAACAAGATGGCGCCGCTGTAGGAGAACCAGCTGAGGGGCGTGGCAGGCCTAGGTTGCTACCGGTTCTTGTGACCCAGGCCACTAAGTTACTACCTATTTGGGTGAACCAGTCCGAACCAGTAGGAACACAGCTCTGCTGACGCCTGGAAATTACTGTGCTCTGTCTTATGCTGGCCCAGTTTGTCTGCTTCACTGAACTTCTTGCTCTGGTTACTGTTTGGTTAACCTGGCTTACAATCTCTTACAAACCAGAGATTGCCAAAGGTGTGTGAGAGAGCTTTGCTCCAGGACTTGTACTAAACGTGGGGACATTTGGGGTCAAAGTTGGAGCAATAAAGAGGAGTTAGAGCTGTTCTATGTTGCTTTTGTGCCATACCCTAGGTCATCACAAAGTAACCTATAACCATTGCTCATACTTATGACTGTTGCAGCATTCCCATGATCACCTGGTCAAAATTCGGACACTTGGCCATTTTGTAAAGGTAAAGGTTCCCCTCACACATATGTGCTAGTCGTTCCTGACTCCAGGGGGTATTGCTCATCTCCATTTCTAAGCCGCTGTACAAAGACGTCTCTGTGGTTCTGTGGCTGGCATGACTCAACACCGAAGGCGCACGGAACGCTGTTCCCTTCCCACCAAAAGTGGCCCCTGTTTTTCTACTTGCATTTTTAACATGCTTTCGAACTGCCACGTTGGCAGAAGCTGGGACAAATAACGGGAGCTCACTCCATTATTCGAACCGCTGAACTGCGGACCTTTCTGATCGACAAGCTCAGCGTCTTAGCCACTGAGCCACCGCTCCCCTTGGCAATCTTGATGGGGATCCAAATTCTTTGAGTTTCCCCACCCTGGCAGCAAGGTTTTCAGCTTGCATGAAATTGGTCTGGGATGGTGGTGAGGAACCGTGACCCGTTAAAACCACGCTCGACTAAGCCGCGCCCGATTAAACCGTGTCGCTGACGTCATCAACAGGGCGACAACAGCCAGCGCGGAGAAAGAAGGGTGCTTTAAATAGCGCTTTGAAAGCAAGCCGATTCAACTTAAGGTAAGGGTTAGGTTTAGGGTTAGGTTTAGGGTTAGGTTTAGGGTTAGGTTTAGGGTTAGGTTAAGGGTTAGGGTTAGGGTTAGGGTTACGTTAAGGGTTAGGGTTAGGTTTAGGATTAGGTTTAGGGGGGTTAGGTTTAGGTTTAGGTGTTAATTTTAGGTTTAGGGTTAGGTTAAGGGTTAGGGTTAGGTTTAGAGTTAGGTTAAGGGTTAGGATTAGGTTTAGGGTTAGGTTAAGGGTTAGGTTTAGGGTTAGGTTTAGGGTTAGGTTTAGGGTTAGGTTTAGGATTAGGTTTAGGGGGGTTAGGTTTAGGTTTAGGTGTTAATTTTAGGTTTAGGGTTTACAGCGTGCTTCTGTCTCCGCGCTGTTGTCGCCCTGTTGATGACGTCAGCGACGCGGTTTAGTCGGGCGCGGTTTAGTCGAGCGCGGTTTTATGGTGGAACCGTGAGGAACAGTTAATTCTTGTCCAAAGAGACTGGGCCACACTTAATCGATGAAGCTCGGTCCTCCTAAGAGAAGTGGGGCGATGGCTGATTGACAATCGAAGAGATTAGTTCTTTTAATTTACATGGGGGAGAAAGCAAGGAACACGTAGAAATTAATTACTGCAAGTTCCAGGCATGTATCGGCTACATTGCTTGACCACTTCCTGGAGGTTCGACTACACATTAACCTCCTGCATTTTCCAAAATGAGTTTATATCTGTTTAAAGAGATTAAGGTTAATAGAATGCTCTTTAGAATGATTCTTGCTAAGCCCAGGGAGGTAGAAGAGAAGATTTGGTTCTCAGTTGTTTTAATAGCTCCCTGCTGTGTGGATTTGGAAATGCCTCTGCAATTTAGAACTCCTTCTTTCTTTTGAGCTGACCATTACAGATGCCATCCGCTGTGGCCCAAATTTCGCAGGAAAACGTAGAATTGGCTTAAGGAGTTACACAGAGAACTGTGAGCTTTATTTATGCATTGCACTCAGACCAGGTTGGAAAAAAAATAAGAGGTCCCAGGTCATGCTAAGCTAAGCCTGCAAAATAAATCACCATGGACTCCCTTTGGGTAACACTCTAGCATGATTTACAAGTCATAGTGGGGTAGATGGGCTCACAAAACATGCCGATTGTGGCTTGGTGGTGTGAACTCACTTAATAGGGGTGACATGATAGCAGCATTCCAGTATTTGAGGGGCTGCCACAAAGAAGAAGAGGGGTCTGTGTGTGTCAAATTATTCTCCAAAGCGCCAGAGGGCAGGACAAGAAGCAATGGTTGGAAACTAATCAAAGAGAGAAGCAGCCTAGAACTAAGGAGAAACTTCCTAACAGGGAGGACAATTAACCAGTGGAACAAAAGTGGCCTTCGGAAATTGTGGGTGCTCCATCACTGGAAGTCTTTAAGAAGATGTTGGATAGTCATTTGTCTAAAGTGATGTAGGGTTTCCTGCCTAGGCAGGGGGTTGGACTAGAAGACCTCCAAGGTCCCTTCCAACTCTGCTATTGTATTGTATTGTATTGTATTATCCCATCCCATCCCATCCCATCCCATTCCATTCCATTCTCTATTTATTCCAATATCTCATCTCATCTCATGTCTCTTCCTTTCCCTTCCCTTCTTCATATTTTATTCTATTTTATTCTATTCTATTCTACTCTACTCTACTCTACCCTACTCTATTCTATTTATTCGAATATCTTCTCTTCCCTTCTCCATATTCTATTCTATTCTATTCTATTCTATTCTATTCTATTCTACTCTATTCTCTATTTATTCCAATATCTCTTCTCTTCCCTTCCTTTCTCCATATTCTATTCTATTCTATTCTATTCTATTCTATTCTATTCTATTCTATTCTATTCTATTCTATTCTATTCTATTCTCTATTTATTCCAATATCTCTTCTCTTCCCTTCCCTTCTCCATATTCTATTCTATTCTAGTCTAGTCTAGTCTATGCTATGCTATGCTATCTTATCCTATCCTATCCTATCCTATCCTATCCTATCCTATCCTATCCTATCCTAATATGTGTGTTAGGAAGGAGCAACGGCGGTACTTCCTAATATGCAAATTTACAGCAGTTTTTAAAAATCGGAAGAATAAAGAAAGAAGGAAGACACAAAACTCATCTGTGACCAGAACAGCACAAAAGCACGATCAAAGAAGATCCACTAATGCATCTATTTCACAGATGAGAAACATGGAAACAGAGAGATTGATGATTCACACAAGACCAGCGCTCTGGGCAATTTATATTCTTGGACATTTGGGTGTTACGGGCCCCTGGCCGGTCTCCAGCAACCTTCCAGAAATCTCTTTTACTTTTCCAATGATGGTGGCATTTCCTCTGGAAATAGAAGTAGGAAGAAGGGAGCTGTAAAGCTATTTTACGTCAAGGCTCTCTACTTAGATATTTGTGTAAATCAGCTCTATGTCCTGAAGTATCATCAGGTTCCCGAAATGATTTCTATCTTATTTCCTTCTCCTGCACCTTGAAATCCTTACTTCTCAATAATTTTGAATGTAGCTCCAAAGACAGAATGACAAAAAGAATCATAAAATTGGAAGGCATATCAAAGGTAATCAAGTTTTAACCCTTTCCTGACACAAAAATATTTTGCTACATCATTCTGCAGAATTGCTTCTGCATCAAAAGGTAGGATTGTCTGCTGATACTTTCTAAGATTGAAGTAGTATTCTACTACTAACTGTATCACATGTATATAGAGCCAAGGTGGCGCAGTGGTTAAATGCAGCACTGCAGGCTACTGCTAGATCAGCAGGTCAGCGGTTCAAATCTCACCGGCTCAGGGTTGACTCAGCCTTCCATCCTTCCGAGGTGGGTAAAATGAGGACCCAGATTGTTGGGGGCAATATGCTGACTCTCTGTAAACCGCTTAGAGAGGCCTGAAAGGCCTATGAAGCGGTATATAAGTCTACTGCTATTGCTATATACAGGTAGTCCTTGGCTTATGAAACACAGCGGAGCCCCAAATTTTATGTTGGTAAGTGAAACGTTGGTTAAGTGAGTTTTGCACCATTTTACAAGGGAGCCATCAAGGAGAAGGCCCTGGTCCCACCAGATGGACCTTCTTAAGAGAGGAGACCCATTACATCCCCGACCTTTCGACTCTGACCACTTGACCCCAGGCCATGGAGGGCTTTATAGATGACAATGGTACTGCTCTGACATGGTTGTTGTTAGTTGTGAAGTCATGTTCAACCCATCACGACGCCATGGACAACGTTCCTCTACCATCCTGTCCTCTACCATCCTCTGGAGTCCATTCAAACTCATGCTGGCTGCTTCAGTGACTCCATCCAGCCACCTCCTTCTCTGCTGTCCCCTTCTTCTTCTTTTGCCCTCCATTGTTCCCAGCATGAGGCTCTTCTCCAGGGAGTCCTTCCTTCTCATTAGGTGGCCAAAGTATTTGAGTTTCCTCTTCAGGATCTGGCCTTCTAAAGAGCAGTCAGGATGGATCTCCTCTAGGACTGACCGGTTGGATCGCCTTGCAAACCATGGGAGTCTTCTTCTCCAGCACCAGAGTTCAAAGGCCTCCATTCTTTGGTGCTCAGCCTTCCTTTTGGTCCAACCTTCACAGCCATCCATTGCAACTGGGAAAACCATAGCCTTGACTAGACACACATTTATTACCCGGAGGAGAGCCTTCTCGGTGACTGCTCCGACCCTCTGGAACGAACTCCCCGTGGAGATCCGGACCCTCACCACCCTCCAGACCTTCCGCGCCGCCCTTAAAATCTGGCTATCCCGGCTGGCCTGGGGTTAAAAACTCTAACCCCTACTCGAATTGTATGACGGCGATGTAGTGCCTTTATGTTGTAAATGATGTAGTGCCTTTATGTTGTAAATTGTTTGTCCTTCCCCCCCCCCTTTTGAACTGTGAGCCGCCCTGAGTCCCCCCAGGGAAAAGGGCGGCATACAAATAAAGTGAAACTGAAACTGAAACTGAAACTAAACTATTGCCAGGGTAATGTCTCTGCTTTTTAGGATGCTGTCTAGATTTGCCGTCGCTTTCCTCCATAGGAGGAAGTGTCTTAATATCTTGGCTGCAGTCCCCATGTGCGGTGATCTTGGAGCCCAGGCTTCACCAAATCATGAAACAGACTCCTTGTGCTGTTCCCCTCCCCCCAAAATCACTTTTTATTTGGCTAATGTGAATTTATAGCATTCTAGCATTCACATCCAGCAAAGTCCCGGCAAACAGAATTGTAACCACAGACCTTATCAGTCCTTGGCTAGTTGCCAGGTCAATAGCTTCCAGACCCAATGCTACACAAAGAAATATTTGGCAAGGAGACTCTCAGATGAGTAAATCTTCACACTAACAAACGAATAGTCTCCTGCAAACACCATTCCCCTTTCACTCCTATTTATTCCCAATGGGAGGGGTCATTCAGCATAGGTGCGAATAGGTGTGAACTGGTAGGAACCCACCTCTGATTCCCATGTTCTAAAAACTTCAGATATCCTCCTGCTATCCTTGCGAAAAGAACTTTCAGAGAGAAAGAAACTCTGGAAACTTTTCCCTCATTTTTTAAAAAAATGCTACAACATAAATCTCTGTGCCACTCTTTCATTTCATGGGTGAATTCAGCTCGTGGCTTCCGACGCTTTTCTATTAAGGAGTCTTAGACCAGAAGTGATCTGACTTGGTACAGCTGTTCTTTCTGTTCTGCTACCCATGAGAACAGAACTGAGCAAAATTGACCCCTGAGTGGAATTAGCGCTATTTCCCTACCCCCTCAAGAAACATTGCTGGGAATAATTCGGAGTTCTGTCTTTTTCAATCCTCTGCTTGGGTTCACACCGCATTTGTTGTTGTTAGTTGCGAAGTTGTGTCCAACCCATCACGACCCCATGGACAACATTCCTCCAGGCCTTCCTATCCTCTACCATCCCCCGGAGTCCATTTAAGCTCATGCTTACTCCTTCCATTCAAATAGATATTCAATCTTTAAGGTGTAGATTCCCCTCGCACATATCTGCTAGTTGTTCCCGACTCTAGGGCGCAATGCTCATCTCTGTTTCAAAGCCGAAGAGCCAGCGCTGTCCGAAGACGTCTCCGTGGTCATGCGGCCGGCATGACTCAATGCCAAAGGTGCATGGAACACTCTTACCTTCCCACCAAAGGTGGTTCCTATTTTTCTACTTGCATTTTTACATGCTTCCAAACTGCTAGGTTGGCAGAAGCTGGGACAAGTCACAGGAGCTCACTCTGTTACACAGCACTAGGGATTCGAACCGCTGAACTGTCAACCTTTCTGATCAACAAGCTGAGCATCTTAGCCACTGAGCCACTGCATCCCTAACTCAATCTTTAGGTCAATTTAAAAGTCCATATGATGGTGGGTAGTTGGTTACTCAAAGAAAAACTACTTTTTAATTCAATGTGGGGTAAAGTTTCCCCAGGTTTGGAAAGCACTGGCTTAAAGTTACGGCCTGATTCAAATACCTGTTGTTGATGAACAACAAACCACTCTATTCTCATTTTAGCTTAACCTGGCCTGTCTTTTGAGGCTGCCCTACACTTCAACATCATATTGATCATGATAGAGATGTTTCTGAAAAATCTTCCTGCATTCATTCATTGTCTGTGGCTGAAAGGCTGTTTGTTTTATGGTTGGCTGGATTTATGGCCTGTTTCAAGCCAGCTTCTGGATGGCTGTGATTTGATGAATGGACTGTGGTGTGAATCTCCTTTAGAAGAGAGAAAAAAAAAGGTGGGGTGGAGAATTCAATCTCTCAGGAGAAGCATTTCCATTTGTGGTTGTATTTTAGCTGGGAAAATGGTGGAATCCAACAGCAGAAAAATAGGCTTCCAACTTTGCTTTGATCTAAGGATCAAAAATCACATGTGAATCTTGTGAAGCATATTGAGAAGTGTGGTTAGGATTTGGGTGTGTTCAGCCTAAAATCCAGTGAGTTGTTCTTCTTGAGTCTCTTTCCTTATCCACTACACCAGGGGTCGGCAACCTGCAGCTCTGGAGCCGCATGTGGCTCTTTCATCCCTCTGCTGCAGCTCCCTGTTGCCAGTTGGCTCCACAATTGATAGGGTTTTCGGTTAGGACAGGAGAGGAAAAAGGATGCCACGCTAGGAGAAGACTCTATGGTGGGGTAACCAGACTTCTGGTCAGCAGAGGAAAAAGGATGTCACGCTAGGAGGAGACTCTATGGTGGGGGAACCGGACTTCCGGTCGGCTCCAGAATTGGACGGGGGGCTTCTGGTTAGGAACTTTGTGGCTCTTTGAGTGTTTAAGGTTGCTGACCCCTGCACTACACCATACTGAACGTTAAGTAATATTAAAATAAAAGATTATTGTAGTCCCATCTGGAAAAAAAATAGAACCACAGTATCAGCAAAGGCTCTAACATTACAGCATCAATCATTGTGTATGAACTGGGTGTTCAGATAAACCTATTTAAGGGGCTCCATGGCTCAGTAGCTAAGATGCCGAGCTTGTCCATCAGAAAGGTCGGCAGTTCAATGGTTCAAATCCCTAGTGCTGTGTAACGGAGTGAGCTCCCATTACTTGTCCCAGCTTCTGCCAACCTAGCAGTTCGAAAGCACGTAAAAAATGCAAATAGAAAAATAGGAACCATCTTTGGTTGGAAGATAACAGTGTTCTGTGCACCTTCGGTGTTGAGTCATGCCAGCCACATGACCACGGAGACGTCTTCAGACAGCGCGGGATCTTTGGCTTTGAAACGGAGATGAGCACTGCCCCCTAGAGTCGGGAACGACTAGCACATATGTGGGAGGGGAACCTTTATTTTCACCTTTCTAAGTCTATTTAATAAATAAAAGCCGAGCTGGGCAGCATAAATCTAATAAATAAAATAAAATAAATATATAAAACCAAATGGGCTGGAAACCACTCAGAAAACCTTAAAAGGTTGTTTACTGATAGTTTATTTCAAAACCTCTCTTTCTCTGTTAGACCTTTGGCTTCTGCATTCCAGACAGGCTGGCAAAGCTGCCCAAACTTATAGTTTCTCCCAAATTAAGACCTCATCTGTTTTCTTTCCGCCCCTCTCTTTCCTTAAATATAACCTACAAATGCAGAAGGATATAGTCAATTCCTAGCCTGCTTGTGCCCTCCGCTTTCCTTTTGAATATCTGTGAATCCTGGTGGATGCCCATCCCGTAATCTGTTGGCACCGACAACAGACATTATCTCACAAGTCTAATTTATGAGACATGTTTGCTGCCCACCTGGCCTTCTGTTTGTTATCTTAAACTGAAAATGGGCGAATCTTCCTTTTCCTTTTCCCTTTTCAAGAAGAGATGGGGCTTGTGGTAACTCAGCGTAATTTTGCTTGCCTGCTAATTAAAAGATGTCCATCAACTGCTGGATGACTCATGTTGCAGGCCCTGAAAGGCAGAGCAGGCCATGAACATTAAATATCAAGCATGGAGACAAGAGATAGAAGAAAATATTTGTGGCTAAGGGTTGAACTCTCTATTACATGTCCACTATTATATAATGCGGAGCAAACCTGACTGTCTGCTAGCACTGATATGTTTTCTAGTTGGGTATTGAAACATCTGCAGGAGCCGAGGAGCCGAGGTGGCACAGTGGTTAGGGTGCAGTACTGCAGGCCACTACAGCTGACTGCTATCTGCAGTTCAGCGGTTCTAATCTCACCGGCTCAAGGTTGACTCAGCCTTCCATCCTTCCGAAGTGGGTGAAATGAGGACCCAGACTGTGGGGGCGACATGCTGACTCTGTAAACTGCTTAGAGAGGGCTGAAAGCCCTATGAAGCGGTATATAAGTCTAACTGCTATTGCTATTGCTATCTGCAAGAAAACAACCAAGTTCAGAGAGCAAGAAGGACTTCACAATCCTCCTCTTCCTCCTCCCATACCCCACTCCAGTGGTGAAATTCATTTTTTGTTTTACTACTGGTTCTGTGGGCATGGCTTGGTGGGCATGGCAGGGGAAGGATACTGCGAAATCTTCATTCCCACCCCACCCTGGGACCAGGAAACCCTATACCATTTCAGACAAATGGATATCCAACATCTTCTTAAAAACTTCCAGCGTTGGAGCATTCACAACTTCTGGAGGCAAATTGTTCCACTGATTCATTGTTCTGTTAAGAAATTTCTCCTTAGTTCTAGGTTGCTTCTCTCCTTGATTAGTTTCCATCCATTGCTTCTTGCTCTGCATTCTGGTGCTTTGAAGAACAGCTTGACTCCCTCTTCTTTGGGGCAGCCCCTGAACATAATGGCCCTGTGCCAGGCACCAATTTCCAGCATGTTTATCTGCAACACTATCTTTGGGATTCACAAGTCTTCAAACATGGCAATGTTAAGACCTGTGGACTTCCAGTCCCAGAATTCCCCAGCCAGCCATCCCAACAACCAGCTAGGTTAATTAGCTGAGAAAGAGGAAGGAAGAGCATCTGTCTATAAAAAGTTTTGTTTTTTCCTTTCCATATACATTCACAAATGTACATTCTCGTAAATGCTATCAACATTTATCTGTTGACTTCTAACGGTCAGGAAATTTCTCCTTAGTTCTAAGTTGCTTCTCTCCTTGATTAGTTTCCACCCATTGCTTCTTGTCCTGCCCTCAAGTGCTTGGGAGAATAGCTTGGCTCCCTCTTCTTTGGGGAAGCTCCTGAGATATTGGAAGACTGCTATCCTGTCTCCCCTGGTCCTTATTTTCATTAAACTAGACATACCCAGTTCCTGCAATCGTTCTTCATTTGTTTGAGCCTCCAGTCCCCTAATCCTCTTCGTTGCTCTTCTCTGCACTCTTTCTAGAGTCTCCATGGTCTGCCCCCTTGGAGACCGTGTTGGTGATCACATGACATTCCTTCTTTCTTTTATGAACATGGAGATCTTTTTTTTAAGATTCCTTTTTCCACCGGCTCTTGGTCTACTTTGGAATTCTTCAGAGAAGGAGATGATGTGTAATTGGGGCAGAACCTGTTCATATTCCCACCTGGATCTCTCCCCTACCCGAGGTGGCACAGTGGTTAGGGTGCAGTACTGCAGGCCACTTCAGCTGACTGCTATCTGCAGTTCGGCAGTTCAAATCTCACCAGCTCAGGGTTGACTCAGCCTTCCATCCTTCCGAGGTGGGTGAAATGAGGACCCAGACTGTGGGGGGGCGATATGCTGACTCTGTAAACCGCTTTAGAGAGGGCTGAAAGCCCTATGAAGCGGTATATAAGTCTAACTGCTATTGCTATTGCTTTGCTTGGAACCTAAGCCTCTCTGTTTGCACCAAAGGGAGTTTGCTTTTTAATGCTAAGAGGCAAATCTACTGATCTGGTGAGGTTCCACCGGGGTGAACAGAATTAACATCTCCTGCCTCTTCCATCATTAACCTGATCTCCTTTGGGCCTGCAAGCCTGCTAGTTCTACTTTTGAAGTGTAAATGGGATTCCAAATTGCAGGGAGAGCCAGGCGGGTAGTGTTTGCTTGGCTGAAAGAAGACGTCATCTCAGTAAGAACTTTGGAGGGCTTGCAGTGATGCCAACCGGACTTAAGTATTAGGAATGTGCTTAGCATGGTCAAACCAGGAGAGCTCGTGGCTGAACAAGGGTGTGGCTCAATTCAGTTTTTTCCCCAAGCCAATCGATCAAGTAGATCACTGACAGTGGAATGGGACAGGAAAGGATAGTGGGGGTCCTTTGTGGTCTCTGTTGCCCTGCAGATGTTTCATTACCCAATTACCCAACATCATCAGTGCTAGAAGGGAGTGGGGTTTGCAGGGAGAAGGAGAAGAACCATCCTTTAGTGATTTCTTGCCTTGGTTGTTTTCTTGCAGACATTTCATGACCCAGCTAGGTAATGTCATCAGTGCTAGAAGAAAATGGAATTTGTTCTCTGTTTATATACAAATGACTTGCCATCTGCTGAGCAAAAAGCTTGGCTGCCTTTGTCTACGGCTCAGTGGCTAAGACACGGAGCTTGTCGATCAGAAAAGTCGGCAGTTCGAATCCCTATTATGGGTCTCCTGTGTGAGCAGCGGGTTGGGCTAGATGACCCCCAAGGTCCCTTCCAACTCTGTTGCTGTTAACAGATGTCCTGTATCTGTGGTCTCAGATAAAGGATAAAACTTCCTTCAACCCAGTCACCTGTATGGTAACTTCATGGATATGTCTACCTTACTCTCGTGCAACAATTATGGAACGGTGGTTTTTTTTCTTTTTCACTGCCTTCTTCTGGAACTTTCGTTCTTCCTCATCAGGCCCATGATTTGGGCAATAGCAGATGGTCTCCTGTTCTGACCCCCCTCGTTCCACACCAAGGCACACTCCGAGCCAGAGATAAATTACAGCATTTAATTAACAGACAAACAGGTCCCCAGCAATAAACACAGATAAGGCTTGGCAGCAATCCAGCCTGCCAAGCTCATACAAAGTTCTCCGACATTCGATTCTGTGTTGACTTCTGCAAAGAGGGACGTGTGCACAAGTAGCCTTTTTATAGTCTGGAGAGGAGCCTAATGACCATCAGCTGAGCACAATTACCTCCTGTAATTGCGTAATAGTTCCTGACGCCTAGTAGCTCTTCGATGGCGTGCATCCAGGAACAACTCACTGCTGGACTCAGGCTCACTCTCCCTAGTCTCCTCCCCACTGGTCCAAGGCTCAGGTGCCTCCTGGTGGCCAAACAGCCTCTCTGCGCCCTGCTTGGAGTTGGAACCCTGTCCAGGGTCCTCCACATCCTCCAGAGCTGACTCAGAGGGCCCCTCACTCTCGGAGTCTGGTGGCAGCTCCAACGGCTCCTGCTGGGCCACAACAATCTCCTATCCTAGTTCCACCTGCTCAGCTTCTCGAAATCTTCCAGGTTGACTAAATGCTACTGCCTCTGTCTAGGGCAGCTTTCCCAACTTGGCAGCTTTAAGAGGTGTGGACTTCAACTCCCAGAATTCCCTAGCTGGTATGCTCCAGCCATGAAGTCCAGTTGGGGAAACCTGGGAGTTGAAGTCCACACATCTTAAAGTTTGCTAAGATTGAGAAATACTTCTCTGGGGATTATAGGGACATTTTTTTATATAGAGAAGTGATTTGCTCTTGTGCTCTTCCTGGATTATTTTCTCTCTCTCAATCTTAATCCAATGTGCAGCTCCAAAAGAAAATATACTATAAAGAAAGTGATCAGAAATACCCCCCTCTTTCTCTCCCTCTCTCCCTCCCTCTCTCTCTCTCTCTGTGTGTGTATCCTAGGTGTTGCAAAATTCACCTGCTTAAAAGCCAAAGAGAAAATCCACTGAAATCCTTCTATTGATCTTAATTGGCTTTTGGCTCCAAGCCATGTGGAAGAAGGAAGGGTGATTAAATCCATAAATGGGATAGCCTAATAGATCAATTACACTAATGCAACTGAGGCTTCCATAAAGATGTAAGAGCGAAGTAGCCTTTCGCAGCACGGCGAAGAAACACGGCCCAGTTGAGCCAGGAGGGCAGGTGGAAATGCATTTGCATCCAATCCAGGGAAGGCAGGACTTTCAGCTGTGCTGTTCAAACCTCATTTAAAATTGATGGCCCGATAAACACCGTCTGGGAGGAAGTTGGGCTAGAAAATTGATTCTGGAGTCTGGCGTCACATATGTTGCATTTGGAGGGGGGGCCTCGATGCTGAGTTACACCCCGTGCCGAAGTCCTCACTTGATCCCAGAGCTCACTGGGTTAAAGTGAGTCAGATGCTCTTGCTTCCCGAAGAGGAGGGGAAGAAGAAAGGGTAAAGGAGAGGAAGCAATGAGAGTAGGAGAGAGGGCAAGAAGGAGAAAAAGGGAGGAGGAGTGGGGGAGAGGGAGGGGAAGAAGAAAGGAGGAAGGATGAGGAGGGAAAGAAGAAAGGGTAAAGGAGAGGAAGCAATGGGAGTAGGAGAGAGGGCAAGAAGAAGAAGAAGGGAGGAGGAGTGGGGGAAAGAGTGGGGGAAAGAGAGGGGAAGAAGAAGGGAGGAAGGATGAGGAGGGAAAGAAGAAAGGGTAAAGGAGAGGAAGCAATGGGAGTAGGAGAGAGGGCAAGAAGGAGAAGAAGGGAGGAGGAGTGGGGGAAAGAGAGGGGAAGAAGAAAGGAGGAAGGATGAGGAGGGAAAGGAAGAAAGGGTAAAAGCAGAGGAAGTAAGGGAGGGGAATTAAGAGCAAGAGAGAAGGTAAGAAGGAGGAGGCGAGCGGAGGCGGCGCCAAGACAGAGGAAGAAGACGGGAGGAAGGAGGAGGAGGGAAAGAAGAAAGGGTAAAGGAGAGGAAGCTAGGAAGGGGAAATGAGAGTAGGAGAGAGAGTAAGAAGGTGGAGAAGAGAGGAGGAGTGGGGGAGAGGGAGGGGAAGAAGAAAAGAGAAAGGAAAGAAGAAGGTAGAGAAGGGAAGTCGGGAAGAAAGAAGGAAGGAGTAGTGTTGTCGCAAAATGAGATGGAGATGTGGGGTGGTGGTGGCAATAAAGCAATCCAATTGTGTGTTTTTTATATTTTTAAGCAGATTGTGATAATTGCTAGAAGTCAATAGATAAATGTTGATAGCATTTACGAGAATGTACATTTGTGAATGTATATGGAAAGGAAAAAACAAAACTTTTTATAGATAGATGCTCTTCCTTCCTCTTTCTCAGCTAATCAACCTCGCTGGTTGTTGGGATGGCTGGCTGGGGAATTCTGGGACTGGAAGTCCACAGGTCTTAACGTTGCCATGTTTGAAGACTTGTGAATCCCAAAGAGAGTGTTGCAGATAAACATGCTGAAAATTGGTGCCTGGCACAGGCCCATTATGTTCAGGGGCTGCCCCGAAGAAGAGGGAGTCAAGCTGTTCTCCAAAGCACCAGAATGCAGAACAAGAAGCAATGGATGGAAACTAATCAAGGAGAGAAGCAACCTAGAACTAAGGAGAAATTTCTTTTTTAAAATTTTTTTATTTCTCATATATGCATTCACAATTATATGATCTCATAACTGTTATTAATAATATGTATTTGTAACAATTTTTCTCCCCTACAGTTGACAATATACAACAATCCTACTTCTTCTTCCTTCCTTCCTTCCTTCCCTCCTTTCTTCTCTCCTTCTCTCCTTCCTTCCCTCCTTCCTTCCCTCCTTCCTTCCCCCTTCCCCCCCTCCTTTCTTCTCTCCTTCTCTCCCTCCCTCCTTCCTTCCCTCCTTCCTTCCCTCCTTTCTTCTCTCCTTTCTTCTCTCCTTCTCTCCTTCCTTTCCTCCTTCCTTCCCTCCTTCCTTCCCCCTTCCTTCTCTCCTTCATTCCCTCCTTCCTTCCCTCCTTTCTTCTCTCCTTCTCTCCTTCCTTCCCTCCTTTCTTCCCTCCTTCCTTCCCCCTTCCCTCCCTCCTCTCTTCTCTCCTTCTCTCCCTCCCTCCTTCCTTCCCTCCTTCCTTCCCCCTTCCCCCCCTCCTTTCTTCTCTCCTTCTCTCCCTCCCTCCTTCCTTCCCTCCTTCCTTCCCTCCTTCCTTCCCTCCTTTCTTCTCTCCTTCTCTCCTTCCTTTCCTCCTTCCTTCCCTCCTTCCTTCCCCCTTCCTTCTCTCCTTCATTCCCTCCTTCCTTCCCTCCTTTCTTCCCCCTTCCCTCCCTCCTCTCTTCTCTCCTTCTCTCCCTCCCTCCTTCCTTCCCTCCTTCTTTCCCTCCTTCCTTCCCTCCTTTCTTCTCTCCTTCTCTCCTTCCTTTCCTCCTTCCTTCCCTCCTTCCTTCCCCCCTTCCTTCTCTCCTTCCTTCCCTCCTTCCCTCCTTTCTTCTCTCCTTCTCTCCTTCCTTCCCTCCTTCCTTCCCTCCTTTCTGGAGAAATTTCTTAACAGAACAATGAATCAGTGGAACAAATTGCCTCCAAAAGCTGTGAATGCTCCAACACTGGAAGTTTTTAAGAAGATGTTGGACAACCGTTTGCCTGATGTGGTGTAGGGTTTCCTGCCTAGGTAAGGGGTTGGACTAGAAGACCTCCAAGGTCCCTTCCAAATCTGTTATTCTACTCTATGTTCACCAAATAAATATTTTGAAAAACCTAGAGGTTGATGAGTGCCCATTTTTTTTCCTGGAGAACCTCATCACGTTTCCCCAGATATGAGGGCAAGTAATCTTATCTTCCATTTTGGGTTGTCTTCTTATTGCGCCATGGCCTAGAACAGAAATAAAATATCAGCTGATTCAGGGCAACTTTCTCTCCCTAGCTGTATAAAAACATGAGATACACGACATGAAGGATCCTCATTTATAATTTCTTCCTTCATCTGTTCCATGCTGGGGCCCTGCAGCTACATTAATCTTGGAGGAGAGGCTAGGAGAAGCTACTGTTTTCATCCCCCCCCCCCCGCCCCATTTCAGCTGCCATAAGCAAAGCAACTTGGTTTTTCCCCGGAAATCTGCACTGTTGAATTTACAAGCAGTTCCTTGGTCATGGGGGTCTCATTTATCATTCTAATACTCAGACATGGCTGTACATCAGACGACAGAGTGCTTGAAGGAACTCAACTCTGTCTCCAAGGATGGTCTTCTGATTTGCTTTGGTGGACCTCTGGGTGAGACCCAAAAAGAAGTTAAAATAGCCTTTAATTAGGTCGAATTGGATTCTACAGTAGCCTGGAGTGCAATTTTTCAAAGCCCTTTCTTTTTATAGGTCTTTTATCTGATGGAGAACCTCAAGAAAGGTCAAGAAAAACCTGGACCTCTGCTGAGACACAGACAACAGCTTCTCTGCTAGACTGAGATGTGTTCCCTTGTGTTCCTGTATACATTAGTGGCCAAAATTGTGGAAAGTTTTTTGGGGAAAGTGTATTTTTGAGGGTTGATGGCTAATAACACCATTTTGTTTATTTATATATATATATCTGGGGAGAGAGAGAGACACACACAGACACAGACACAGACACAGACACAGACACAGAGACACACAGAGACACACACACAGACACAGACACACACACACACACACACACACACACACACACACACACACACACACACATATATATATATATATATATATATATATATATATATATATATATGTATGTATGTTATATTTATGCTGATAAATAAATAAAGGGAGACTAGTATAGATCTATTTCAAGCTATTTAGCTCTCATCAGCTAGCCATACCCTTGCTGGGAATCGAACCTGTGCTCTATTGCCTCTTAGGCAGATGTGTTAACCATTGAGCTACAGGGCTCGACTCCTTATCAGCCAGGCCAGGGTGAAAGGTATATATTTAAAGTCACAACCCCTGGTATGCCCAAATATGGGAGGAAGGTCACACTTCCATTCTCTGTCCTTCGGCTCGTCACAAGAGACCATCCAGACAGAAACCCAATATTTTTTACTGTTGCCATATATATATATATATATATATATATATATATATATATATATATATATGTAATATTTGTGCTGATAAATAAATAAAGGGAGACTAGTATAGATCTATTTCAAGCTATATTTTACAGTTGTGACGAGCCGAAGGACAGAGAATGGAAGTAGTGATCTTCCTCCCATATTTGGGCATACCGGGGGGTTGTAAAATCTAAATAGATACCTTTCACTCTGGCTGGCTGATAAGGAGTCGAGCTCTGTGGCTCAATGGTTAACCACAATACCGCAATATTTCCATTCCCTCCCAACTCTGGGGCCAGCTGGTTCTCTGAACTACTCAAGATTTCTGCTACTGGTTCTCCAGAACCTGTCAGAACCTGCTGGATCTCACCCTGGTGTCAGGGTATTTGAAGCCCCCTCTCCACCTGGAGATCCACTCAGGCACCTTGCAATATTTGGAGAGCAGGAAGCCACGAAAATTATTTTGTTCTCTCTGGCTGCTTCCTTCTTTCAGCAAGGCAGAGCGAGCAAAGATGCAAAAGAAAGAAAGATGCCAAATAAATTATTGATCCCGAGCAGAATTAAAATGAATATTTACCGCAGCGGATCAAGTATTTATCCAGACAGTGTTGTCAGGCGATTTTGAGCATGGTGTGAAAAAACAGCAAACATGCCTCTTTATCTTGCAAGGGATCATTTGCAAGAATCCTGCTCCAAGATATGCACGTTGGTGGGCTAAAGGGGTGAATGGCCACCCCAGATATAAATGCTGCACATGGGGAGGATAGCACACATTGCTCCTATTTCTCATATGGGTGACGATTCCTGCTAGCCGGCATGTGAAAAGATGAGGACAATTCTGCAAAAGATCTCAGTCTTCTGATGGGCCACCACAAAATCCAATTCACCATAACATTGTTATCAGTGTAGCTCACAAATCTGCATTCTGGAGCCCAGCTTCGTTGCCTTAAGGGCTAGAAACTAGCTTTCAAAGAAGAGGCAGAGGGGAAGGGAAAGGAGGAGGAATGTGAAATGTCTGCAGAGATGAATTTGTCACTGCTATTGTCTATTCTACGCTCATCCTGTGCCAGATTTGGTAGCGGGTGTAAACTTTAATCCAACTGGGCTAGACCAAGATAGATCCATCTAGGACAGGGGTGTCCAATCTTGGTAACCTTAAGACCTGTGGACTTCCTCATGCTGGTTAGGGAATTCTGGGAGTTGAAGTCCACAAGTCTTAAAAGTTGGACAGCCAGTTGTAGAATGTCATTCTGCATCTTACAATGGCAATCTTCCATTCAGAACGAGGAGGAGGAGGAGGAGGAGGAGAAAAAGAAGAAGAAGAAAAGAAGAAGAAGAAGAAGAAGAAGAAGAAAGAAGAAGAAGAAGAAGAAGAAGAAGAAGAAGAAGAAGAAGAAGAAGAAGAAGAAGAAGAAGAAGAAGAAAAAACCCATTCAGTCATGCCTGATTCTTGGCGATTTTATGGGCCAGGTCTCTCTACATCTTCTGTTCTTGCACCATTTGTTTGAGTCCTTCTAGGCTCTGGTTAGTGAACTTTGATAGTGAGATGAGCAAGAAGGATCTCCTAATCACATCTTCTTCCAGATGTCTTGGACTTCTGCTTTCATTGCCTCCTGGCTACCTAGGCATGCTGGATGGAGATTTTGAGTGCTGTAGAGCATGGGTTGGCAACCTGTGGCTCTGGAGCCGCGTGTGGCTCTTTCATCCCTCTGCTAAAGCTCCCTGTCACAGTCGGCTCCACAATTGATAGGGCTTTCAGTTAGGACAGTAGAGGAAAAAGGACGCTAGGAGGAGACTCTATGGTGAGGGTACTGTACTTCCCTTCGACAGAAGAAAAAGGACGTCATGCTAGGAGGAGACTCTATGGTGAGGCATCCGGACTTCTGGTCAGCAGAGGAAAAAGGACGCCATGCTAGGAGGAGACTCTATGGTGTGGGAACCAGACTTCTGGCTCCAGAATTGAATGGGGGCTTCTGGTTAGGACCTTTGTGGCTCTTTGAGTGTTTAAGGTTGCTGACCCCTGCTGTAGAGTAACACTTCCAAAGGACACCACTGTACAAAAAATCTTCTTGGCTTCTTCTAATGTCCTGCATTCCACTCATTATGAGCCACCTCCATTTGGAAAATGTGCACCTATATGATTCATTCCATAGTAAGCTGAACTCCTTCCATTATTTTCTTCTCTCTGTCTTTCTCTCTCAAAGGGAAGGAAAGATTAGCAGCCGGCTTCTTTGTAAGAAACTCAAGATCATCCTTAGAGCTTAGTTGCTAAATACCAGGGGGAAGATCTGAAGATACGCAGCCAGACTAGTGCCTAGACTGCCTAGAAGATCACTGGGCCCCTGCTGGGGAAACAGAATTACAAGCAACCTCCTGTGGAGCGAATGGTTGGAACAGCAGAACCACAACTCAAGGGAGAAAGAGCATGGTGCCCCATGTTGCACACCAGAGTAAATTTAACATGGGTTTGGTGGGGGAGGGCAGGTCTAAATGAGAGGCAGAACTTACAAGGAGAGAAGCAATGGATTAACTGAGGAAGAAGGGGCAACGAGGAATACTCCACTGTCTGAAAACGGAGCCTCTGATCGAGGTATAGAGCAGTCAATCATGAAATCAAAATCATGGAATCATAGAAATTTCAGAAGAATTTCTGAATGCCCTTTGTCTTAAAATATGCTACATATCTCACCGTCTTAAAACAGGGTCTCTGATCAAGCTATGGAGCAGTGAATCATAGACCCATGGAATATGAAATCCTAGGATCATAGAATCATGGAATCATAGAATCACGGAATCATAGAAATTTTGGAAGCATTTCTGAATGTCCTTTGTCTTGAAATATGCTACATATCTCACTGTCTTAAAACAGGGTCTCTGATCAAGCTATAGAGCAGTGAATCATAGACCCATGGAATATGAAATCCTAGGATCATAGAATCATAGAATCATGGAATCATAGAATCATGGAATCATAGAAATTTCAGAAGAATTTATGTGAATGCCCTTTGCCTTAAAATATGCTACATATTTCACTGTCTTAAAACAGGGTCTCTGATCAAGCTATAGAGCAGTGAATCATAGACCCATGGAATATGAAATCCTAGGATCATAGAATCATAGAATCATAGAATCACGGAATCATAGAAATTTCAGAAGAATTTATGTGAATGCCCTTTGCCTTAAAATATGCTACATATTTCACTGTCTTAAAACAGGGTCTCTGATCAAGCTATAGAGCAGTGAATCATAGACCCATGGAATATGAAATCCTAGGATCATAGAATCGTGGAATCCTAGGATCATAGAATCATGGAATCATAGAAATTTTGGAAGCATTTCAGAATGTCCTTTGTCTTGAAATATGCTACATATCTCACTGTCTTAAAACAGAGTATCTGATCGAGATGTAGAGAGATGCAGATGTAGAGATTCCACTGATCATGGAATCAGTGGAATCATAGAATCAGTGGAGTCATAGATATTTTGGAAGAATTTCTGAATGCCCTTTTGTCTTGAAATATCACTCATCTCACTGAACTTGCTAGATCTGTCACACCCGTTCCCTCCTTAATTTCCTCCAGGTGCCTTTGATTTAATTCCCTGTCAGCTGTAGGTGATACACATCCCGCAGAAGTGAAGCATCCCTACTTCGAGCCACAATCCCTCCTGCAACTCCCAGGGACATCAGTTTGGGTTATGCTGTCTGCATCTTCCCTCTTCAGAATGATTATGAGCATATTTGTCTCACTTAACTTGGCCGTTCAACAGGGTAAAGAATCTCAGGAAGAAGAATGAAGAGTCTGCTTAGTCATGGACACGCCATAAAACGAGCCATTTTTATTCCCCCATCCTGGTGTTTTTTGTTATTGTTTTTTGCAAGCTTCACATACAAAAATATTGGCATTGTGCATGCATCTGCATAAATTAAGGAAATTTCACTGCCCTGTTCTTCATCAGCGTAGCCTTCAACTCGGTATACAGTAGACAAAGAGGGAAGGAATGCTAGCCCAGTGCAATTACTCATTAGGAGGCACAAATTAGCATAGTGTGGCTAAAAAAAGGGACAGGAATTGCCAACAGGGAAACTAGAAATATGTACACAAACACCCACCCACACATACAGACTTTCATGCTTCCTTTTAATGCTTCATGATCGAGTCACGTATATTTCCCACTTTTCCTTTCTCTTTTTTTTTTAAAAAAAGATGCACTGCATTATAAATGATAGCCGAGCTATTAAAAACAACCGAAAGCTTTGTTGTTGCTGTTGTCCTGGGATTCTTTTCAGAAAGTCTTTCATTAATCAAAGTTAATTGTAATCAGCTGTTGGGCCCTATAAATAATCATCCGTGTCACCGAGGTATGGAATGAATCCACCCAAATTATGCTAACGAGGATGATTAGGTTGTATGAAATCTAAATTTTGGGGACAGCCGAGCAATCAACGGGAAAAAAATAATAATAATTTCCAGGCCGTGTCTCTCGTGTGTAGGAATCCACAGGGCAGGAGGTGAGCCGATTAAATCTCTTTTTAAAGAAAATAATTGTAGTAATTGAGCTTTTGAAAGATTCTGCAAGCCTGCGTTGGGGGTAGACTCAATGGTACGGTCAGGTGCTTAAACAAGGACAATCTCACACATGTTATGAATACTCCATGGCTATATATGTGTGCACATATGTGATTCAATCACCATCGGGACTTCGGAACTGCATATTGCATGAGAGGGACAGAGGGGTTCTCTTCAGTTGTGGAAAAGGAATTGATCCTAGAGTCACTCTGATTAGGGGTGGGCTTCAATAATTTCAGCAAGGGGTTCTCTGCTTGGTTTTTGGGTGGGTATAGCAATAGCAATAGCAGTTAGACTTATATACCGCTTCATAGGGCTTTCAGCCCTCTCTAAGCGGTTTACAGAGTCAGCATATTGCCCCCAACAACAATCCGGGTCCTCATTTTACCCACCTCGGAAAGATGGAAGGCTGAGTCAACCCTGAGCCGGTGAGATTTGAACAGCCGAACTGCAGAACTGCAGTCAGCTGAAGTAGCCTGCAGTGCTGCATTTAACCACTGCGCCACCTCAGCTCTTTATGGCCATGGTGGGCATGGCATAGTCAGTCTACTGTACCATAGTGGGGGTACATTTTCACCTTCACCAGGCTCCGGAGCAGAGATGGGTTCCTACATATTCGGTCCGGTTCGGCCAAATAGGTAGTAAAAATCTGGCGTACCTTTCGGAACTGGTAGTAATGGCAGCCTGACCATGCCCCTGAACCTGGATCTGGCCTGGCTCCAGCAGTACTCGCTGCACCCGGACCGCATCAGCCCCTGACCGCAGGTGGGAGCTGGCCGAGTGCGATTTCTTGAAGCAACACACCACTCTGGATCACGCGCGCCCCAAAAAGACAGTGAAGAGCCCCAGCCTGCCCCCCCCCCCGGTCAAAACTTTTTGCCACCATTTCGGTGGGCATGGCTTGGTGGTGTGGTCATGTGACTGAGTGTGCATGACTGACCTCAAGTTGGCCACACCCACCTAGCCACGCCCACTGAACTGGCAGTAAAAAAATTTGAAACCCACCCCTGCTCTGGAGGCTTTCCTTGAACCTCCGGGAGGGCGAAAACTGCCTCCTCTGGGCTCCGGAGGCTTTCTGGAAGGCCCATTTTTCCCATTTCCCCAGCCACCGCATAGGCCCTGCACTTACTTCGCATCCAAAATGGGCCCCATGGATACTCCTGGGAGGGGAGGGGCAGGGTGGGAGGGGTGGGATGGGGTGGGCAGGGCCAGCCAGAGGTGGGATTTGGAAGTTCTCTGAACTGGCCATAATGTTAGCTACAGGTTCTCCCAAACCCAGGCGAACTTGTAGCAACTCACCACTGATTAAGTTGCCTTGAATGGGTTCCCCGGTTCCATGCCCTTCCATGCCAAGTAGGTAGTAACTCATCCGGACACGCGCCCAAATTGGTTCTATCCCTGACGCCGCCATCTTGATTTTATGTTCTGCGCAAGCACAGAACAATCTTCATTGCAATTTTTTTTGCGCGACGAACCAGCACTGATGCCGGTAGCAACCCACCCCTGATCTGCAAATACATTGTAGGTTGTAAAGTATCTGTTCCATATAATGTATACATCAAAGTCATTAGTGATACTTTATAAAACAAGGACAGCCACAGAATTGGCTCCTTGACACCCCATGAAAAAGTAATCCTTAAATCCTGGTTTGTACTTACCACTTTAATCATCACTGTCCTTGATTTGTTGATACAGGATTTGTCCATACTTGAGTTGTGGTATTAAGATGTCTGCTTGTCTCTAAAAACTCACCAGCAGCTTCAAGGAGCAATGAAGGAGATCATCTAGGTCACCAGGAAGATCATTTCTAAGGCATAAGATCCTATCTACTCTACCCGGAGGGGCTCCATCCACTCACTACTTCATTTCTAGGTCCTGCATCATCTTCCATTGTATTATCTGGGACCCTTCTCTGTTCCCCATATTTCTGTAACCTGTGGTGTCTTTCATCTTGTCCAAATGCCCATTTTCCAAGC